>NW_011966276.1:0-12960 GCF_000949405.1 Vollenhovia emeryi | reverse complement strand
CCTCGTACTGTTACACGAAAGGCGCAGCCTAACTTCGCCATTTCGGTAGATATGTAACGTCTCGCGAAAATTTTTCGATTTTATAATACTTACCTTCAATCATTACCTTCAATCATTTTATATAAATAAGCTTTCCAACTAAGCGCGAGTATAATGCGTGCGAATATATACTATCATTTAATTATTAAGATACTACCATTATATATATCCTTATATCGTTTCACCGACATTCGTCGAAGTAATTTTTGCTTTAATAATCATAACACTTTGCCTTTATAATTTTTATACAATCATGCTACTATACTCTATTACTCCAATCGGACATATTTTATCGCTTTTAGTATTAAAATGTTGCAGAGTTATTACTTATATATATTTTTATACTAATAATTACTTAAATTGCGTAATGCGCCTTATTCAATTAACTATCTATTATATAACTATTAGTTTAAGAACCTATATATCTTAGAATTACTGGCAGATTGTACCTACGACAAAATTTTAATTATTATCTAAGGAACCATAAGACTTAGAGCTAAAATTGTAAGACCAAAATTGCGGTACTCATTAAGATAGAGAGAAGTTATTATATAAAAATTTCAAAGTTATTATATAAAAAAATCAAATTCCAATTAATATCTGAAAAACCATAAAACCTAGAGCTATAGTTATAAGGACCAAAATTGTAGGGCTCCTTGAGCGAAAGAGAAGTTGCTATATCAAAAATTCAAAATTATGTAATTTATAAAAAATCATTTATATCTCAAGAATTATGAGGCTTGGATAAAATTCAAAGGACTTTAATTTTACAATTAGCCTAATTAACAAATACTAGAAGGAAATATTTCTTTTAACCTTATTGGTTCTCGAATTAACAAATAAAATTTCGAAAATTTAAAATTAAAAATTATAATAGTATTTAAGAGATCCAAATAACATATATTACATGATGAACATCTTAGAAATATTAACCGTTATAAAGTTACAACAAATTGTTTATATAATATAAAACTCAACATAACTAAGGGTATAAAAAAGGCCCGAAGCCTCTACGCCTCATAGTTCTCGAAATAACTAAATTTAAAGATCCACAGAAGTAACACGAGTGCGAGAGAGAAAGTATGAGAGAGAGAGAGAGAGAAAGAACTATACTCTATAAAACTTCAATAATTTTTATCTAGGAAACGGTACGATATAGAACAATAGTTATAAGACCAAAGTTGTAGCGCTCACTAAGACGAAGAGAAATTATTATATCAAAATCTCGAAATTATGTAAATTATAAAAAATTAATTTATATCTCGAGTACTATGAGACTTAGGTGAAATTCAAAAGGCTTTAATTTTTCAATTAGCTTAATTAACAAATATAGTAAGAAGACTTTTCTTCCACCTTCATTGGTTTCCAAATTAACAAATAAAATTTTGAAAATTTAAAATTAAAATTTATAATAATATTTAGTAGACCCAAATAACACATGTTACATGGTGAACATCTCGGAAATACCAACCGTCACGAAGTTACGATAAGTTGTTTATAGGATACAGAATTCAATGTAAATAAGGTACTAAAAAAGATCCGAAGCCTCTACGCCTCTTGGTTCTCGAAATAATTAATTTTAAAGGAAACGCTATGAATAAGAGAGAGAAAGTATAAGTATGAGAGAGAGCCATACACTATGAACCTACGCTATGAGTAAGAGAGAGAAAGTATAAGTAAGAGAGAGAAAGCTATACACTATGGAACTTTAATAAATTTTTATCTCAAAAACGGTACAACTTAGGACAAAACTCCATAGGACTAAATTATAGAAATTGTTAAGATCTAACAAAAGGCGCAATAAGAATTTTTTGTTATTATTGATAAATAGTAAAAATATGTAATATCTCGGAAACTATAAGACATAAACAAAATTCAAAGTCCTACAAATTTTCAATTTGCTTAACTAACAAATATAGCATAAAGAATTTTCATCGATCTTTCTTGGTTTTCAAAATAGAAAATAAATGTTTAGAATTTAAAAATTAAAATTAACGATAATTTGCAACACATTTAAATAACAATTGCTGCATAAAGAGAATTCCGGAAAATTCAACCATTGCAAAGTTACAATAAACTATTTATATGGTATAAAACTCGGTATAATTAAGTGTACTAAACAAATCCGAAGGCTCTACGCCTTATGGTTTTCGAGATAACTAAAAATTAAGAAACCGCTATTTTTATATTAAAAATTCATCAGGAAACTAAATGTACAAAAAAGATCCGAAGGCTCTACGCCTTATAGTTCTCGAGATAATTTAAAATTAAGAAACCACCGAATCCGCCGAAATCGGCATTCGAACTTGAGCATTTAACAGGATTTCCACCTACATCAGTATATTACCTTGAGCGCATATGCCTATTACCCTTAGTGCACATGCACTATAAGGAAGGCCTATTGAGTGCTCAAGGATAACGGACCTATGGTCTCTACCCTGGCGGCGTATAGAATATTACAAAGGAAAAATATAAGGTAGCCGTAGACATCAACTTTCGAACCCCCAGGACGGCTTTGCATCATCTTGCATCACCCTTTTTGCACACGGCCTGCGTACCCCTCCATTTTTTCAACCACCTCCACCAACCACCAGCCAACGCCCATGAAGAAGAACAATAGAGTTGAGCGGTGACTCCCGAAGTGAACAGACGTCTTGACCGCAGAGTTAAGCGGTGACTTTCAACGAGACCAGACGTGTCATGCTCAGAGTTGAGCGGTAACATCCGAAGTGAATAGACGTATTGAACCAGCAGCATATATTTAACAAGGCACTTAGCCGAGGAATTAGTGTCTTCGACATCTCTCAGAACCCCAGGAAGTCTTTGTGACAAGGAACCCAGCAGCAGAGGCGGACCATAGCCTTGCTGAAGAATACCCCGGAAGAGTTGCTCGCTAGAATTCGGCGAGGATCTTCAGAATTACCGAGAGACGTCAGCTTCGTCGAGCTGCATAGACCGCTTTCCCTCCGTCGGGCATCATCATCATCATCATCAACATCATCATCATCATCATCATCATCATCATCATCATCATCATCATCATCAATCGTAAGCCTGTCGTCAACCTGCAAGTAATTTTTAAGTAAGTTTAACAGCGAGCTATTGAGCTATTGTATTAACATTTATAAAGGAAAAGTTAGTAAACGATTCTTATATTCAATCATAATTACCGAGAGTTGAGTTGATTATTAGAACAAAGTATGAGATTTTATTAAGGTTATAATTCCGCTTATTGAAAAGATTTTTATACTAAACGGATGATTCAGAGTCGAGTACTGAAGCTTTAAGATTTCAAGGTTATTTCAAGTATATGAATAAGAAAGGTTAATGCCACGAAGGGCATAAGTTGATATTACTACAGAAAGATTTAAGCATTACTAATATAGCTTAAGAAAACAGTATCCCATGAAAAGCCCTGTACACCCACACGCCCTGTAACCCTCGTCCCTTCCCACCGTGTCAGTGCCGTAAGCCTTTTTGAAAAAGTGAAGGATTAAAAATTAATTACGCGAGTTGAAATAAAGAAGTTTAAGTGAATAATTGAGATTGAGGAAGTGCCTGAGAAAGAGAGGGAAGCGAATTGGCGTAGAAGCCTCGAAATGCGACTCAGTTCCAGGGGCTAATATTCGCGGACCTCGGGTGGCATTCCCTCAATTTTCGTTTACGGAAAATCGAGAAATTATAACTATATAGTAGAGTCAGTTTTGTGATTTGACAGATTTGTGATTTGAGTCCGCGAGTGCCGAAGCGAATTGGTGTAAAAGCCTCGAAATGCGACTCAGTTCCAGGGGCTAATATTCGCAGAGGTGCCACGTGATTCATTTGTGATTTCCCTGATTGCTGAAAAGAACGTCGGAAAAGACGGCTCAGTAACATTTCTTAACTAAAAGGAACTAAAGTGAACGAGAGTAAGATCCTTTCCCTACTCTTATAGCTACTAAAAATATATAAAAGAGTGGCTATCCCCGACCATCCCCCATGTGTATATTTATTACTAACATTATTCAGTAAGTTTCCGCCGACGAAGGAAAAACTCGTCCATAAACCTGTCAGCTGTAAGTACATGACCTAGTAAGTGGAGATCTGACAGAATTTTATTATCTGATTTAACACTGTGCTATATGATTTTACGTGATTTTGTTCCGTATGCTTTCACGTGATTTTCCACGATTTTATGTGATTTTATACGATTTTATTTGATGATTTAATATGGTTTTTATATATGACATTATATTCTATACGTTTCTACCCAATCAGCAGACAATATTTTATAAACGTTTCTTTAATATTTATTTTTCATTAATTATATATTGTGCAATGTATTGTAAAAATAATATTTATTAAATATTTATTAAACGTTTATTTTACATTAATTATTTATTTGAAAGAATGATTTAGAAAAAATATTTATTTAACGTTTTTTTAACGTTTAATTAATTTTTATATTACATTGACAATTCATATGCAATAATAATTTAAAACATTATTTATTTAACATTTATTCGATATTAATTTAATATTTACGTTACATGAATTATTCATTTAGAATAATGATTTGAAAAACATTTATTTAATATTCATTCAACATTAATTAACATATTTATATTATGTTAATTATTCATTTGTATCAATGATTTGAAAAATATATATTTAACATTTTTTAAATACGAATTTAATATACATATACTTCAAATATTATTTAATATTTATTTAATAATAGATGTTTCATCATGTTTTTCTGTTGTCATTTTGTTCTAATGAAGCCATTCCGTGGTTAATTTCTACGTCATGTCGATAAAAATTAACCAACTACAGTCAATATTCTTTCCACTTTTAACGGGTGATTGGACAATTTTTACCGATTCCGGCATAAGTTAACAGTAAAGACTATCACACAATAGGAAAGCACAGGCAATAGGAACAGGGAATAGAATTTCTGACGCGTTGGATTGGTTGGAAGAAAATTTCCGACGAATCCAACGCGTCAAAAATTCTATTCTCTATTCCTATTGCCTGTTGCCTGGCATTGTGTGATAGGCTTAAGCCCGGGTCTACAATAGGTGTAGTAAGCCTTAAGTGCACGACACGGCTAATTTCCGTGCATTGGTTAATCGACTTTGGTACAGGCAGTGGCCTCAGCATATCAGAAATTAAGTCACAGCGACAACGCGCATAAGTGGTTGCTTCAGTTGCGTTAAACCGAGACGCGTCTCTGGATTGGCCGCTTGAGTTGCTACAAGCCGCAACCACTGAAATATATACTCCGTGCTTTCCAGCAAGCGACACAAGTCGACACAAGTGTCGTTCTGTCTTTATTATTCATTGAATGCGAAGAAAGACAGAACGACATTTGTGTCGACTTGTGTCGCTTGCTGGAAAGCACGGACTAACTGGAACGCGCGCTAAAGCCGAGTCGTGCGTACCGAGAGAGAGCATCGTCGAGTGGCGTCTGTCATTGTCTAGTACAGTTCGAACCAAAAGTTAAATCGAAGCGCAGCGCAGCACAACTGCGCGAGATCGTGTAACCTCTGACAACGAGCTAATTTCTCGATCGGACTGTACCTTTCCCCACTCTCGACCACCCTATAAACCAGACAATGACAGACGCCACTCGACGATACTCTCTCTCGGTACGCACGACTCGGCTCTAGCGCGCGTTCCAGTTAGTATATATTTCAGTGGCCGCAACGCGTCTCTGGATTGGCCGCTTGAGTTGCGACAAGCCGCAACGCGTCTCTGAATTGGCTGCTTGATTGGTGGTAAGCGGTGAGTGGTGACCACGATCTTGTACAGACAGGTCTCCTGACTGCGCAAAAGAAAAGTGTCCCTGCGGGAGAAGAAAAAGCTCTTTGGCAAGCTCGGGAAAAAGTGTGTGTGCGTTACGGCATTATTAGGCGTAATATATGGTAAAAGACTATCTTTGAATTTGTTTTACTCGCCATATCTTACACCATTTTTTACATATCATTGTTGATCGTCAAATTTTTCAGTGTGGGAATCGAGTGTTTATTCCGTTTAGTCCATCGTCGGATAAAGATTGTTTCGTACTGACAATGAGTTCTGCCTGCCTTTGCTGCCTTGTAGGTCCGTTTTGACGTTTTCCTGTTTATTCAGAACATCGGATATTGGTCGTAGATTCATTATTGGTAAGGCCTTTTTTCTGTGGACGTGGTGAGTTGCAAACGTACATATTTAACGTTACCCCTGGTCCACAATCTTGCTTTAAGTAAGGTAAGAGTGAGGGAAATAAATGCCTGTGATTGGTTAATTTTTTACGGTTTAAGGCTTACAACTTACTTAAAGCAAGATTGTGGACCAGGGATTTCTGGTCATCTTTTGATATCTCTCTCTTCATTTTCTAAGATTAAGGTTAAGATTTCATATTAACATTCTTCAGGATCTTGCATGATGTTTGATATATTCTTGGCGATTATTTACTGTTGACAACTTTAGTGTCGGTTTTATAAAGAAATTTTTTAATTATGCCTAGTTTGATGCAAAAAATTCCATCATACTATTTCTCTCTTTTGTTTTTTCTACATGAGGAAACGCTGTGTTCCACTTGGCTTTCAGAGTAATGTATTTATATACTAGAAGTTTTGTTTCTTAGTATTTAATGTGCTATTGTTATTTTTTTCAGTCTTATTTAAATTTACACTTCTCTGGCTGCGTTCGGGGAGACGCTATTTAGCGCTATGAGCGTACTCTGTCCTTGTTCAACGTTCGCAAGTAACAAGGACAGAGCATGCTCATAGCGCTAAATAGCATCTCCCCGAACGCAGCTTTTGTATTTTTATATTTGAATGGTTTTCATTATTATTATTGTTATTATTAACTATAACTTACATAATCCTGTTTATTATAGTTTTTCATAACTCTATGAAACTCTATGAAATTGAAGTATATTCATTTATATCATATTGTCAGTCTAATTGTAAGTTAACAGATCTGTGAAACTTTTTTTTAATTCTTCTCAGTTATGATTTAGTTTCAAATCTTTACATCCCTCAAAAATACTCCTTACATATTTTATATGTATGTTACATATATTAAGTGTTTTTGTAATATACATAACACTTCAGATTTTAACGTTTTGTCGGGTAGAAATACGTATATGGATTCCTTGATTTTTCATCTCCAGACGGATTGCCGTTCTTCCACAAGATTTCAGAGTTGTGCTAATACTGTTCGAGGAAGGCTTTGAGAGTTGGAATTATTGCCATTATAATCGAGAGCTTTGCACAGAGAATTGCACTGCTGTTGGGCATCTGGCACTTGCTTACGAAATTGGTAAGTCTGTTATGTATTGGGATCGGTAATGAATAGAGCGGTAATTCGTAAATGTATTCTATATTAAATACACGTGTGTCACGTTCGCCTTCCGTGAGCAATCTGAGTCTCGAAGCGTCACGTTCCCGTGACGCTGTGTCGCACAGTAACGTACTCTCCCGTTGGAAGTCCGGATATATTACCAAGTCCGTCCGAATAATTTGATTCTATAGATAGTATTCATAGTCGGTTCTTATACCGTCTTAAGTACAATCTTAAGATGTTATAAACCACAGAGTTGTATTAGCATTTTGAGACATTACTTAAGACGATCTTCAAATAAGAATGAACTATGAATATCGATCTTCTGATGGTTTTTTAAAAGTTAGAAAGTGTATTTTGATTGTTTACTGTAAGTTTGAATTTTAAACATCTATAAGATACGTTTCTTAAAATTCTTTTCTAATGTTAATTGAAATACTGTATATTCTTGTGAATATATCGTGACAAAACTTTATAAATATGTAATTTTGAGAAAAATGTGTTAAAAATGTGACAACTTTTTCAATATGAAGAAACAAGCTTGCTTGTGTCAGAATTTGCCAAGATTGTAGTATAAAATTTCAGAAGATTTCTAATCCTTAGATTTGTTTATGTTTTTGTTTATAATGTGTTTCGTATATTTTCTAACAATTTGCTTTGCAGAGGCTCATATTTAACTAGGAGCATAGACACGGCTCTTTTGTCTGAATTTACTTCTAATTTAAGACATTTAAATATATATATATATATATATATATATATCTCTGTTATTAAACGTTGCTACACTGAAATATATAACTATCATATGACAATAATAAGTTTTGTTCAGGTAGAAGCGCTAAAAAGATATGACGGTCATATCTACTTTTTTAAATGGAAAAATATCCTATATATCTTATATATTGTATCATTTTTTTCTATTAATTTATAGGAACAACTTTTGTCTGAAACATTTTTTATTTTACTACTATTTTTTAGATATCCAAGGAAAACTTGTGTGTGATAATTTTTACCATATTTAGGTGACAATATCTCGATAACTGTTAATCGGAGGGAAAAGTGGTACAGTACTTTTTTACTTGATTTGGTCTCTAAAATATGCTGTTGCAATAGTACCCCAACTTTTAAAAGTTGTAACATATTGTAATAATTTTTGTTAACATTTGTGTATTGTTATATTACGATATGTTACAACATGCAAAAGTTGGGGCATTATTAAAACAGCTTATTTTAAAGACCAATTCTAGTAAAAAAGTACTGTACCACTTTTCCCACCGACAAACAGTTATCGTCAGCGAGATATCGTCAGCGAGGTATTGTAAAAATTACCAAGTTTTCCTTAGATATCTACAAAAATATTAGTAAAATAAAAAATATTTCAGACAAAAGTTCCATCCTCCACCCCCACCCCCCAAAAATTCCACCCCAACAAAAATTATTATTGCCATATGATAGTTCCCTTGAAATCCTACAACTTTCGTATATAAAGTTTTCTTTTAAAATTTGCGAGTTTTGAAATATTTGCTCGGACATTTATGGGCGGACACCTTGTATATCTTAAAATTGTATATTATGTTATTTTTTATACTAACAACATTGTAAGTTTTTTATTTTGTTCACAAATTTTTTCCACGAACATTTGCTACAGTGATTGTGTAGTAAAAATCTGAAAAAATAAATGCCTTTAAGGAATAAAGATATGTATGCTTTGAAATCTGTACATACATTTCATATAAACATGTATATAAATTTATTTACAGTTTGTTTCAAAACATGCCAAAGAATATACCATTTCATAAGCTTTCTAAGAAAGTCAAAAGACGGAAACTGAACGCTGAAGATCTAGAGGAACTCAGTTCGACAGATTCTCCAATTGAATTCGACCAATCGACCAATATTCACCAATCACACGCTTCCGTTAAAAGTTCCGAAATACCAGATTTCCTTCATCATCAAAAAGAATCTCAACTTTCTCATTATTCTGAAGTTTCTCATCATTCTGAAGTTTCTCATCATTCTGAAGTTTCTCATCATTCTGACCTTTCTTGTCACTCTGAACTTGCTCATTATTCTGATTTTTCTAATCATTCTGATTATCTGGAGCACTCTGAACATTTGGAACACTTTAATGTTGAATATTCGGATAACGAAGGTTATAGACAAGATAATATTTTACATGAAAACATCGACTTTTATGATCATCTCCATCATCCGCACTCACCATCTAATTCAAGCTGTTCTGGATCTAGCAAAAATTCAGTTTCTGCTAACTCGAAAGTGCTCAAATTTCTTCGCGGTTGGGCTTTAAAGCACAATATAACGCACGAAGCCATTTCAGACTTGCTGAAAGGTTTAAAAGAAAATCACGAATGTTTTGTTGATGAATCAGAATCAAGATTTCCAATCAGTGCACGAACACTGCTAAAAACAGAAGTAAAATTAATTAAAAAAGTAGTTGAGCCTGGCTACTACATCCACGTTGGATTGCAAAGACAATTACTAAAAATTGCTCCTAGGTATTTGAAAACCGCAGATTCTTTCAAGTTACTAATCAACATTGATGGCTTACCTTTGTTCAAAAGCTCGCCTGATCAAGTGTATCCTATATTATGCAGTATCGTTTCTGTCCCAGAATTGCGTAACAAAGTGTTTCCTATAGGAATATATTATGGCAAAGATAAACCTGTAAATTTAGAAGACTATTTAAAAGATTTTATTGCAGAAATTAATAATCTCAATGAAAATGGCCTTTATTTTGAAAATCATACTGCTCAGTTAGATGGTATTTATTTTGTTTGCGATGCCCCAGCAAAAAGTTTTATAATGGGAACAGTATCGCATACAGGTTTTCATTCCTGTACTAGATGCACTGTTCGCGGTGTCACTTCGGACAATCGACGAATCTTTACTGATTTAGAAAGTTCTGCTCGCACTTGTGAAGATTTTTTACAATGGAGAGATCCGAATTTTCGTCGCCGAGATACCCCTCTTATTAATATTGCTGGTTTAGATTTTGTACACCATTTTATTCTCGACTATTTACACCTGGAATGTCTTGGCGTAATGCGTTCGATGATAGTAAATATGTGGTATAAGGGAGCAATTCCTCATAAACTTTCGGCTGCTCAAATTGAGTTAATATCAAATCTTCTTGTTCGGTTTCAATGCTGTATTCCTGTAGAGTTTGCAAGAAAACCTAGGGAGCTATATATTGTTTTACGGTGGAAAGGAACAGAATTCAAATTATTTCTTTTGTATATAGGACCAATTGTTCTAAAAAACATTCTAAGTGAAGAGAAATATAACCATTTCTTGGAATTTCATTTTGCAATGAGAATGTTATTAAACGTGAATCTTTGTAAAGACCAGGAACTTCGTCAATTTGCCAAAACCCTTTTAAAACATTTTGTTGAGTCAACTGCAATATTGTACGATAAAAATTTTATTGCCCACAATTTTCATAACAACATCCACATAGCTGACGATGCAGATTATTTTGTTAACAAATTAGATGATTTTTCCTTGCATGCAATATCTGCATTTCCTTTTGAAAATTTTATGCAGAACATTAAGAGAAAAGTCAGAGGACGCAGTAAACCGCTTGAACAAATAGGACGACGAATTGCAGAAATAATATCGTTTGAGTCTGATTATTTAACGGAGAAACATGAAGATAATCAATTTCCAAAGTTTTTTTACCCCCATAATACCGGTCCGGTGTTACCAGGTTGCACACGTCAGTATTGTGGAGTTGTTCTTCCAAAATTCAAAATAATAAACAAAAGTCCTAATAATTGCTGTGGTACTACTGCCGGAACTATCATTAAAATTGAAAATATAGCTTTTTCAGAGGATTTACAGGTTCCGGTTGTTATCGGTAGAGAATTTATTAACAAATGCGACTTTTACACTATTCCTTCTGAGAGTTCCCGCGTAGGGGTATTTAAAGTTAATAAATTGTCCAATCTCAAAAAGTGGCCATTGTCAGAAATTACTACAAAATATGTACAGTTGCCGTACAAAAATGCCTATGTTGTATTATCAATTTTACACTGTGACACGCTTTAAGGCTCCTGAGTACTCGTCGCGGCCATGTTAGATCGTGACATCAGAAGCGAGAAATGACATGCTGAAAATTCTTGCGTGCCATTTTCAAACGAAAAGATATTTGGCTAAAACAATACTTCGGATCGCTTTAGTACATTTATAAAATACTCCGAAAACTAACTTTCTCCTTTGACAATTAATAAACAGCTGTAAAATAAATGTAATTTGTAACCTAGTCATGCGCCTCCGCATAAGTCTGTATGATTAGATTTCATATAATATCTATTTTACAGCTGTACATTAACTGTCAACAAAGAAAATTAATTTTTGAGACATTTTATAAGTGTGCTAAAGCGATCTGAAGGATTGTTTTATCCAAATATTTTTTGTTTAAAAATGGCACGGCAGAATTTTCAACGTATCGTTTCTCGCTTCTGGCGTCACGCAATCTAATATTGTCGTGGTGAGCCCAGAAGCCTTAATTCAACAATATATATCCTTAGGTGCTATACTATTAATCTTCTATAATATACTTCTATACTATTACTCTTCTATAATATTTCACTCCGTTTTTCTCTATTACACTTTTTTTCTCTGGTATTATGTCTTATATGTATATGCGTATATCATCGTTGTGACAAGAAACACGAGAGGTAAAAACGATTCACTTGTGATTCACTTGTGATTATATTACATAGGCTTTATACTCGTTTAGTTAAGTCACTAAAACATGAACAATTAAAGGTTTTGAAACTGGAATAAATTAATGCAATTATTGTATAAATATTGATTACTTAATTGTGTGTATTTACAACATTTTGATATTTGTTTAAAGTATAATTTTATCTGAAATGTTAACCAAATCAGCTTTGAAGACACTTCTGAGTAGACTTTACAGAAAACCGAAAGTCATCGGAATCAAGAAAGTTCCTGCATATACTATAATATATTCATCAAATTCATCTAGTTTTGGTTATCTAAACGTATTTTTTACATGTAATTTTTAATTTAAAAATGTACAAACTCACAAACGTTTAAAAATGCATTAGTTATGTTAATAACTTTTAAATAACAAAATTAGATTTTCAATTGTATTTAAATTGATTTAATCATTACAATATTAACTGAAGCCCACTTTACACGACCTATAACACGACAGAATTCTATTTATAATTTTATGCATCGTGTATAATATTAAAAGTGGACAATCATATAATGCTCTATTTTTATAAATAAGAAAGACGCATGAAATATGCGCATTGTGATTCTTTAATACGAGATTGGCTCTTGGCTCTAACTCCTCGTTAGATGAAAGTGTAGACACTTAGAAATCTAAGTGTAGACTAATTGTAATAAAGAACCACTAACCGCTTACCAAACTGTTTTTTTCTGGTGAACGCAACCATCGACATAAATGTCACACAAATTACAACTGAACCTATAGATTGTCGTAACCGGTATCAGTAATCTTGAAGAAAAGGAAAGGAAGAAGAGAAACTTACGTGTGGCGACAATGGCTGCGTTCAGCAGAGAAAGTTCAGTGAACGCTCAGTGATTTTGCTT
>NW_011966275.1:7841-13059 GCF_000949405.1 Vollenhovia emeryi | reverse complement strand
GGAAGTGGAAGGCCACGTAAACCCAGGGCCATATCTTGGCGTACAAAGATGCACAACAAGAGAGGAAGACGAGAGAATTGTAAATGCGATTAGACAAACTGGCTTCCAATCATCAGTAAAAGTATGAAAAAAGTACCAGTTTCGTTGGGCGCGTAAATAATTAGAGACGACTTTTAGGAAGGCGGCAAATGAAAAGAAATAGAGTGACTACATTACTGCAGTCACGTGATTTATTCGCAGTCTTTATAAGTCTTTATAAATCTTTATAAATCTTTAAAACTTGCAATATTAACACTGTTTCAATTTACACTTATGTATTATTGTTAGAAGTGTTTTTAATACTTCTGTCACTTTTCCCTTACAATCTGTATTTTTGTTATACAGTTACAAGTTACCAATTCTAAAAAGTAACGCGTTACAGATACAGTCACTCAGAAAGTAACGAATCTTTACTTTGCAGTTATTTTCTTGCAATGAAAATAAAAGAGTAATAAATAATAAATAATAAATTATAAAGTGTCGATAATAGCGTTTATGTGCAAATGCAACACCTGATGCAATTTGTAGAGGTTTAAAAATATATAAAGTAACTATTAATGTAACTAATTAAATTAGTTACTAGTTATCGAAAAAATGTAACTAAGTTAAGTTACAGTTACAAATAGAAAGAAAGTAACGAAGTTAAGTTAAAGTTACCAAAAAAAGGTAACTTTAACTGTAACTTCGTTACAAGTAACGAGTTACTTTCCAACCCTACTTTTCGTTTGTCTTAATTATCAATATTCTAATATCTTACAGATAAAAGCTGATACTGGACTACAATGTTCGAAATTTACGATACGACGCAGACTGAGGGAAAATGGATATTTTCACCATATTCCCGCAGAAAAGGAATTATTAACTGCACATCACAAAGAACAGCGGATGGCTTTCGCTTTACAACATTTGGGATGGACTGATGATGATTGGGCGGTAACAATCTTTTCGGATGAAAAGGTTTTTAGTACGGATGAGAATGGAAGAGTGACGTTGTGGAGAATGAGAGGAACAAAGTATGCCGAGGAAAATGTTCGTTTCCGTCAACAGTCTGGGCGCATCACATTAGGATTTTGGGGATGTATGTCCTCGCGTGGTCCTGGACCATTGGTGCGTACCACACCACATATGGACAGCGAGGAATACATCCAAATATTATCCAATGTGATGCTACCGTACATTGCAGAGACGTTTCCTGGCATACCATATGTGAATTTCATTCAAGACAACTCAGGAGTGCATCGAGCGAGAGTTGTCCAGACTTGGCTTGCCGCACAACCCAATCTTAGGACGTTGAACTGGCCAGCCAAGTCCCCGGATATGAATGTGATTGAAAACCTTTGGGGCATTTTAGTACAAAAGTGGGACCCTCAAGTTCAGCGGACACGCGAGGCACTTGCGCAACACGTAGTGAATCAGTGGGAGGGTCTCCGCGCAAGGCCCGAAATTTTTCAAAATTTAGTAGCGTCTATGCCCCAAAGGTTAAATGCAGTGATTGAGAACCAGGGGAGTGTTACTCGATTTTAAGTAGCAGTCTTCTGGATAAATGTGTTAGCTGTTAATGAATGTTTGAATAATTGAGGACAACTCTCAAAGAGTGAATGACTAATAATATTATAATAACAAAAATATTTAATAATATTCCAATTTGCATAATTATTTGTTAAATTTATCGTTTGTTTTATTAATTTCTTTCTTTATTGTTTATTTTCTTTATTATTAATTGTTGTAAACGTATAATGTTTATTTTTATTATTAATTTTATTGTTATTATAATATGTCTAAGCTGCTCTGAAAGAATAAATCTTGTATGAATGTGGTATGAAAGGGTAAATAAAGTGAAAGCCATCCGTTGTAATTCTTGAAGAACCCAGATAGCCAGTATGCTCAAGCAATGTATGGAAATAAAATGCCAGCAACTGATTTTGCTGGTTCTTTGCTGGGAATATGAATTCAATGTTTGAGTGATTTACGTTAACAGCTAGCATAATGTTAACATATTGTCGTAGTTAAATGCACAGATAAAGAGAGAGCACATTGAATAGGCATACTGTTAACAAAGAATTAGCATATATTGTTTAAAATTTTCTAACAGATATAAACATGTTATATCTATTACATCTGACCAAGCACTTAATGCTAGCATAATGTTTGAATCATGCAAATGTTTTATTTCCGACACCAAATGTTAGCAAACAACAGCACAATAAACGACATAGATGCATAGCAAGATGCTAACATTTTTCTTAGCAATGTGAAAGCAACTTGTGCTCACACTGGCTATCTGGGAATCAACCACAATGTACAGATAGCACACATAGTTCTATGAAGATTCTTCTGAAGTGCAAATACGAGTATTCTTAATTTCAGAATATTCAAATCGAATATTTTATAAATATATATAGATTATTATAATTAGAAATAGTATATCATAATAAAGAAGAATGTTTTTAAAACATTCGTCGAGAATGTCTTTGGAATATTCGTTAAGAATAATTTTTGAATATTGGCAGCTAACGAGATGCCATGATATTCGCCTAACAAAGCGAACAATATAGACCTAAAGTCGTTGGTACCTTATAGTCGGGGAGCCAGCGACAAAAAGGTGCAAGAGTTTTGGAAAGGCTGATACTTTCAGATCGGACTGTATTTTTGCCATAGATAGCCACTGTACAGTCAGTACCCCAGGTATCGGGACACCTGGCGCTGGCGCGCTAGGAAAGGTGTAATTTTAATTAGTATCCCCAAACTGTTTTGGAAAAGTTCAAAATTCATCAGTAGATAGTCGATGCAATACAGAACTCTAATCAAGCAGTCAGACAGCTTAATAATCGAACGCGTGGCGTCAGCACTACTGCATACATGTCACAAAAATTAAGTCAATGCAAGTAATTTGGAAAAGCTGAAATTTGAGAATATGTCAATTTACTTTATTCAATCCATGAAACAAACAGTCAGACATAGTTTTCATAGAACCTACTCAGTCAGCAGTCAATAGAAGTCAGGATAGCAAGCAAGCGCGACTTGTGGTAATTACAGGCCTGTGAGTAATGAAACGCTTTTATATTCGTTTATTTTACAGCTTAATAAAATCCCTTTGGTTTCCCACCTCCATACTTCAATAAATAAACAAGTACATTCGTTCATTAATCAACCGAAAATTTCAAATATTGCGGAATTGGCGACAATAACACTTGCGAAGCGTAGGGATCACGAGACACGGTAGTGTCTCGCGCCAAGTATAAGCGACAACAATACGCATATACCTGAAAAATCTTGCCTTCATCTCCCCTATGGTGTATACAAAACAATGCGTTGTGGGGGATTCTTTTCGGATGGCCAAATAAATTGTCAAAAGGTTCGTTCAGTGAAATATATTTAATTACTCGTCAGGGCAGTCGGTCGGGACTTCTGTTCTCGGTTACAATCTTAGGCGCGAGGGAAGACGACTCTGGCCTTTGCCCTGATCCAGCTCTTTATATCCTTTTCCTTGATTCTGTAGACTTTTTTTTAATCGATCTTGTCAGGATTAGGCGAGGAGGGGGTGGGAAACCACTGAAACTTGAACACTTGGTTAATCTTAATTAGACTGTATTTGAATGCCGATAACGATCACTACAACTGCACTCGATTAAACGTACTATCTCCGATACAGGATTCTATTGCGCCGCGTATATCGAACCCGCAGGACCGGCGCGTGTCCCTTCACGAAGGCGAGTGCCTTTCGGCGAGCTCGGCTTCGCCCCGGTTGGCCCGAGCTTGCACGCGCTTTTTGCGTGCTCTGTTTTCGCGCGTTTATTCTGTATCGTTCCCCGGGAGCAGGCGCGCTCTCCCGGCGAATATTCTTACAACTCGGCCGTTCTGACACTCAACTTCGTCCCGAAGTTGTGTTTTCCTGGCTTTGTCGTTTACGCAGTGTGGGTTTCTGGTTGAGCACCCTCGCGTCAGCTGTTCCGATACAAGTGGCGCGGAGAAGTTCAACGTTTCCCCCCCTTTTTTTTTTTTTCGCCGGTGTCTAAAAGGTAAGTGATTTTTACATGTACTTAATCTAATGTTTTCTTATTCTAATACATTAATACGCTGTTACATTTATTACGCATGCTTTTTCAGCTTACATCGTGGTTTATGCTCGCGGATGGAGCTATTGTACGTGGATCCATGGCTTGATTCTGTCGGACGACACGATTGTGTCCATCGGTCGTGATGTCAAGCTGCATCCAGGTACGTCTTTAATTACGTATCGGTTATTTCCCAGACTCTTGTGTATTACATATGGTCCCTTGTAGGCTGCCTTTAACTTCGCGTTTTCACCGGGCTTTACCCTTTTATCTCGCAACACGATTAAATTACCTTCTTTATACATTGATGGCTTTTTCCATTTCCCTTCGCGATACTTTTTATTGTAGTCTCTGATCGATTTTGTAACTTCTAGCGCTGTATCCCGTAATTGACTTCTTTCTGTTTCTAGGTCTGTGTCAATACCGGTGAGGGAAGAAACGAATTCTGAGAATGCCCGATCTACGTGATTTCTTTTATCGTATCCCAACAAGAGTTTTGACGGACTGGCCTTTATGGACGAGTGGTGCGTATTATTAATGATATATTGTATTTTCTCTATGTGATTTTTCCACTCGTTTGTCTCGCTCAAAAATTTTGTTAGGGAGCTCTTAAGGAAGCGATTCACCCGTTCGACTATTCCGTTGGCCCATGGGGCGGCCACAGCTACCAATCTATGCTCGATATTCCGTTCGCTTGCAAATTTAGTAAATTCGGATGAGGTGAACGCGGTTCCTCTGTCAGACACTAAATTAGCAGGGTTTCCGAATGTTGCAAAAACCGTTTTCAATGCGTTTATGGTTTCTTTTGAGCTCGTCGTTTTTACTGGAAATAGCCATGTAAATCGTGTAAAGGCATCTACTATGACTAATACGTGTTTATATTGGTCCACAGTTTCCTGTAACGGACCGAAGTGATCTACGTGCATCACTTCTAACGGCGCTGAAGGAGGCGGATACGAACAGATTTCCCCTTCCTTCCTGTTCGAGGATTCGTTCGACATAATGCAAGTAAGACAGTTGTCTATATATTCTATAACTCTTTTGCGAAGCGATGGAAACCAATAAGATCTTTCGAAACCTTTTAATGTTTTATCGGCGCCACAGTGTGCCATAGTAGGGTATAG
>NW_011966275.1:0-7741 GCF_000949405.1 Vollenhovia emeryi | reverse complement strand
CTATACCCTACTTGCCATATCGTCGTGGTAGGCCTTTAAAATACTTGGCACCATAGATTCTGGTATCACGAATCTCAATTGGTTTTCATCTTTTCGGTACACTAACCCATCTTTTAGCTCAAATCGTTCGTTTTCTTCAAATTCTAGTTTCTTACTAATTTCTAATATTTTTGGATCGGTTAACTGTCTAATTTCGAGCTCTTGTTCGAGGGGCAACTCTCTCACGTACGCTGCTGCTCTACTGAGTGCGTCTACGTGCGCCATGCGGTTACCCGGTCGATGCAAGAGCTTGAAGTTATAGTTCTGAAGCGCGATCGTCCACCTGGCAATTCGCGGATTCAGGTTCGCCTTATTAACTGCGTACACCACGGCGTTGCAGTCTGTGTAGATCGTGAAATTTAACCCGTACAGATACAGGTGGAATCTTTCGATGGACTTAACTATCGCTAACATCTCTAGCTCATACGAGTGGTATTTACTTTCAGCTTCGTTCGTGCTCTTGCTGAAGTACGCTACTGGTGCCCACGGCTGATTCCCTCGCCGCTGCAAGAGAATCGCCCCGTAGCCGGCACTGCTAGCGTCGGTGTGCAGTTCGGTCTCTGCCGCGTGATCGTATAATCTCAGTACTGGTGCCGAGGTAAGTTCTTTTTTTAAAGTTTCGAATGCTCTCTCACATTCTATATCGAATTTGTAGTCGACCGTCTTTTTTAGCAAGTTCTGTAGCGGTTTAGCTTTTACCGTGTAATCTTTTATGAACCTTCTAAAATAATTGGTCAAACCCAAGAACCGCTGTACTTCGTGTACATTTTTCGGTTTTTTAAATTTTTCTATCGCCTCCGTGTGTCTAGGGCTCAGGGTGATCGCGTTCTCTGAGACGACGTATCCGAGGAATTCTATCCTTTTCTTTAAGAATTTACTTTTCGCGTAATTTATCTCGAAACCATACATTTTAAAAATAGTTAGAACTTCCTCGATCGTTTTTAAATTTTCTTCAATCGTTTCCGTCGGTATTAAAATGTCATCTATATATACAATTACCCTATCCTGTCTAATCAGCGGTGTTAATATCTGCACTATTCTTTTTTGAAACTCCGCCGGGGCCTCACAATACCCGAACGGCAGTCTCTTGAATTCGAATTGCCCATCGGGCGTTGCGAATGAAAAATATTTTGTACTATCCTCTGTTACCTTTATTTGGTGGAAACCGTCTTTCATATCTAACAGGGTAAAGTATCTTTTATTGCTTATTTTCGACAAGCAGTCTTCGATAATCGGGAAAGGGTATTTCTGCTTCTCGACTCTCGAATTTAGTGGTCTCAGATCAACGCATAGCCTGGTTTGCCCTGTTTTTTTGATCACTGGTACTACCCTCGCACAGTACGGAGATATACTAGGCTGTATTATGTCTCGTCGCAACAGATCGTCGGTGATCTTTCTTATTTCTAATCTCTCCGCCAGCGCGAATCTTCGCGGTGCGTACGCGTATACCGAATCGTCCTTTATATTAACTTTTACCGCATAACCGTCCTCAACCTGTTCTAATTGCTTTCTCTGTGTTTCAAGGATAAGGAGTTTCAAACGTTTCTCTGTCTCCGAGTCGGCATCGGTTTCAATGTTTTCCAACGCGACCGGTATTTCGTTGTTTGTCCGTCTTTCGTCTACATAGCACGGAAGACAGGCAAACAAGTTCACCGCCTCTTTGTTTCCTTGACTCGGCGGCGAATACACCAATGTGAGTGTTTCGCTCGCCAGAAATTCTCTTCCCAATATTAAATCGGATTCCAACGGGTCACCTTTCAGAATGTAGACATTAGTTTGAAACTTCCTATCCTTTACTGTTTCTAACCGAAAATCAATTTCTACCATCCCTAATACTTCTAGCGGACGATTACTTAAATTTATCAAATTTTTATCCGATGATTTTACCGCGCTCGTGAATGTCTCTTTGTATTGTCGGTACGTACTATATTTAATGAAAGACACCGGACTTCCCGTGTCTATTAGGGCCAATAGATTACATCGCTCACCGTTGATGTCGCTAATTTTTATGTACGGATTTTCCAGCTCCAGTCTGGTACCTCTGCTCTGGACCATCGCCACTGACTCTCCTTCCGCCGGGTTGGCTGCGACCGTGGCTGCTACCTTAGGGGTCGACGTCTTCGTTGCTGTTCCGTGGTTCGCGTCCTTGGATTTCAGCTTCGGGCAGTCGAAACTGCGATGTCCCGGTGCTTTGCAATAAAAGCAAATGATTTCGGCCTTACAGTCTTTTGCTCCGTGACCCTTTTTCCCGCAATTCCTGCAAGTACCGTCTTTTGCTGGCTTCGTTTTGGCCGCTCCATTTGCCGGGTTCTTCCTGTCCCAGTCCGTTGCTCCGTCGGTGATACGTCTCATGACCTCCAAGAACTCCTCCATCGTCTTCGAGTTTAGTGATAGTGCCGTCGCTCTCAGTGACACTTGCTGTATGCCTCCGATAATCAGTTGGATTGCATCTGGTGCCGGAATGTTCAGCCGTTGGATCAAGGTCCATTTCTCGATGGCGTACTCGTCGAAGGTTTCTTTGTGGATCATCCATTTGCGCGCTTCTACCTTCTGCATTAACTTATGGTACGGTATCTTATGATCGAAGAATTTCTTCAATTCTTGTTTTAGATCCGTCCATGTCTCTAATGTCGTTCCTGTCTGTAGGTCGTACCATTTTTTTGCTGCTTTGGTAAAGCGACTCGATGCTGCCAGGAGTGTCGCCCCTGGTGTTGAGTTGTGTATCTCGGCCACTTTGTCCACTCTCCTGATCCAGGCTCCTACGTTGTCGTCTTCGGATCCTGCAAATTCCGGGATTTGTGTGGCCAAATGTGTGACGTTATTATTTGTGACCTGTCCCTCGGCCATCCTGTTACGCGTCGGCGACCCCGTCGAGTTGGTCGACTCTTCCGAATTGTCCCGATGGTTGCGTATCTGATTTGTGGCCTCGTTTCCCTGTAATTGGTTCGTCATCGTCTGGATGAGCAAGTTAAATTGTTGCTGCTGCTCCATGATTGTCCGCTGCTGCTCCGTGATTGTCCGTTGCTGTAGCTCGTGGGCTTTTCTCTGTTGCTCCATGAGCTCCTGCATGGATTCCATCATGCGGATCATCATGGTCTCCGTTCTATCTTGATCGGTTCCTCCGACCTTCCGTCCTTTATCAGTCGTCTTGGCTGATGTTCCTTTATCGCGGTCCTCGGCTGTCCCGCTTTTCTCCTGATGCGTCATCAGTCTCTCTATGAGAGCTTCTTTCCCTCCTGTAATTGTCAGGAGATTTTTCCTGGCTTCCTCTTGGAGCTGCTCCACATTCAGCCCCTCTAGCCTGGAGCGTTCCATGTTGAGCTGGGCCCGCGTAAATACCATACGCCCTCGAGGCTCGTTTGAACTCAACGGCTTTTTCGTGAATGTCTTTGTCTTCTCTCGAAGACTCGTAACTCGTAGTTTACGCGATTTCGCGGCGATCTCTAATCTGTTCGCTGTATATGTGTTAAGCTTCGCGGTTGATCCCACTTCTGATTTTTAGCTGTAGACTTTTTTTTAATCGATCTTGTCAGGATTAGGCGAGGAGGGGGTGGGAAACCACTGAAACTTGAACACTTGGTTAATCTTAATTAGACTGTATTTGAATGCCGATAACGATCACTACAACTGCACTCGATTAAACGTACTATCTCCGATACAGGATTCTATTGCGCCGCGTATATCGAACCCGCAGGACCGGCGCGTGTCCCTTCACGAAGGCGAGTGCCTTTCGGCGAGCTCGGCTTCGCCCCGGTTGGCCCGAGCTTGCACGCGCTTTTTGCGTGCTCTGTTTTCGCGCGTTTATTCTGTATCGTTCCCCGGGAGCAGGCGCGCTCTCCCGGCGAATATTCTTACAATTCTCCTACTCCTCGATAAGGAGTCAATCCTAATCGCTTACAAATGGGGGAGAGTGGTGAGCGCACTGACTCACCCCGACCTTTAGCATTCTCGAAAAGATAATGATCGCTCGGTCTAAACACGTTCGGCCAAAAGCCGAAAGACAAATACAACCGGTAAACATTATCCCGGGCAAACATTGCCCGGGGTCGGCTTGGAATTAGTAACGCACGACAACGACTATCTCCTAAGATAAGCAGAGAATTATATAAAAACGCCTACAGCGTCAGTTATTATATCGACAAAGACGTCCTGGCATTAGTTCGAAAGAATCACTCGTGGATAGAAGTTCATTTGTGCTACGTGAAGAAAATATCATGGAGAAATCGCGTGCTATTTGTGTAATTTGCATGAAAAAAGGAGACAATATATTGAAGTTCACAGAAAATACTCTTACAAGATGCCAATCAATTTTAACAATTCGTCAAAATAATAGTTTATTGTTCAATAATGTAGTCTTGCCGTTAGTTCCTAATGAGATTCAAGGTTATCATGTGCCATGCTATAGAAAATATACAGCTTTGGGGAAGAAAATCAGAAAAGCCTTGCGAGATCAAACCATTTCTGAAACGAGGTAAGTCAATATTAATCTAAACAATCAACGGAATAATTTTAATTATTTTTGTTCTGTGCAGTACTCAATATTGTTATTTTAAAAATTCCAATTGATATTTCATAAATATGAATGTAATTTATTATTAATTCTATTTCAGCACAAGTGCAGGAACTTCGGCTACTGAGACAAATGTAACATCAAGCGAGCCATCATGCTCTCGAACGAGGTACAAAAAATATTTGATAATTTAATGGCAAAGTGTTTTTGTTAATAGCATTTTTTTTAACTTTCACAAGTTATTTGAATACATAAATATATGACGAATTGTTTTTCAGTACTGAAGATAGTCATGCTGATCTAGAGCAAAGTACTTGTGAAACAGAGACAAGTAATTTACTCTGTTCTGAAAAATCAAGTAAAGATACTGGTGACGTAGGAGACGTAGCAGACGTAGGAACGAGTGATTCACCTGAGGTAAGAAGGACAAGCAGCCTAACATGTATTATCTGCGATAAAGCACGGAAGAAGCACAATGCACGTTGGCAATCACTGCACACATCAGAAAACAATAGTATTGCTGCTAAGATTGAAAAATGTGCCACTGAAGCTAACGATTTGACAATGCTACAGAAGATTGATGATTTTTTATGTTCGAATAGAATCATCACATATCACAGAATATGCTTGACTAATTTTGAACACGAGTGTGAGCGCAGGAAGCCTAAGCAACGTACAGAATATCACGAAGCGTGGGATTGTCATAAATTGGCTTATGAAGAAGTATGCAGTTACGTTGATGAATTTGTTATTAAAAACAAAAAAATCGTTTATCTCACACTGTTACGAACCATATATGTCAATCGTCTAAATTATGAGTATAGAAATGTCTTTAACGCCTCACCAAAACAGTTTCATTCCAATTACCTCGAAACTAAATTATTGGGAACATTTAAAAACAAAATCACAGTCATTTTACATAAAAAGCAAAAAGTAATTGTGCCATTCGGTGAGAGTTTTTCAACAGATGATTTGGACAAACTTGATGATTTCGATATTATTCAAAAAGCAGCATTACTTCTGAGGGCTAAAATATTACAAATCGAACGCAGGAAATTACCAGACAATGTCACTGTTGAAAATCTATCGGACGGGGAGTGCATAATACCCAAAAATCTTACTGATTTTTTTGTTACATTGTTAAGCGGTACAGAGTCACGGCGACAAAGTAGTATTAAGCGGCAGCGACTGACATCACCGTTCGCACAGGACGCGATTTATGCAGTTTCAAACGGGCGCATAAAAACTGGGAAGCACATAACACTTGCGATGGCTCTGAAAAGCTTAACTAGTAGCAGAAATGTTGTTAATATTATTAACAGGTTCGGTCATTGCTGTAGTTACACTACTACTGAAGAACTCGAAACGGAAGCAACTTATGCCGCTAGTTCTAGGTCACAAATTTGTCCCGACGATATCGTTCCAAAACCAAACCTTCATACGGGATTAGCTTACAATAATTTCGATCGATTTGTCGATACTTTAACTGGCAAAGACACCTTACATGATACTGTGGGAATTATATTTCAAGACATTGTTCCTGATATTGCTGAAGACGAAGATGCTGAAGTGCAACCCAGTAAAGAGTCGGTTAAAAAGAGACGGAGACGAACATATGATACTGTCAACCCACACCTGGAGCCTTATTCTAAGAGACCAAGAATGCAAGAAGTTTTACAACCATTGCATTCCGATGAACATTACACACCAGACAGTTTGAAAACACAACAGAGAGTAAATCTTGCGTGGATGTTTACTCATGCACTTGAAATTCCTGATACTCCGATGTGGGTGGGATTCAACAGTTTAATTCATATTGACGATTCGATTAAACAAAGAATATCATATCTGACAACAATTAATTTATCTCCGACTAATACTGCTGTCATACAAGAAACAATGATTCAGAGTCTAAAAGTTGCAGAAGAATGTGGTGAGACATATATACAAGTTAGCTATGATCTGGCTATTGCTAAAGTTGCTTTGCAAATACAGTCAACAGAAAATCCCCGATTTAATAATCTGTTTATTCACCTTGGTTCATTTCACGTCATGATGGCTTACTTTAAAGCTATTGGGAAAATTATCGATAATTGCGGATTGTCCAATATAATGATTGATACTGAATTATTGGCTAGTGGTTCGATCAACGGATTCATCACGGGTAAGCATTTCAACCGGTGCAAAAGACTCCATTCTATGATAAGTTTGGCAATTTCTATTCTACACTTCAAACGTTTTTTGAGAGAGAGTAATCTTGAAATTACAGAAGATATAATAAAGTATCTGGGAAATTTCTGTAAAAATCCCACAAGAACTCCTGTAATAGATTACCCGCCGCTTTTAGAGATCACCGAAAAGTACGAGAAATACCGTGAACAAACTCTCAATGGCGAACATGGCAAGACACCGCAGTTTTTCATGATTTATGCAAATCTCATTGAATACTATTTATTATTCAATGCAAGTATTCGAACGGCAAACTTCGAACTGTTCAAACATATGTTGCCTAAAATCACAAATTTATTTTTTGCTTTGAACCAGCCCAATTACGCACGATGGCTTGTTAAATACCATCATAATTTATGTAAAATTGATGACACTCATCCCGGACTTAGAGAGTCATTTAAACACGGTTCCTTTGGAGTAAAGCGGACTGATAAACCGTTCTCAAGACAGCCGATAGACTTGACGCTGGAACAAACAATAAATGCAGATGCGGCAAATAAGCTAACGGGTATACTCCATTTTACAAATTCTATAGCAGCCCGTCAACGTTGGTGTAAAAGCCACAGTATACGATCTTCGATAATTTCACACATCCTGCAGAAAACAGGTTTAACAAAGAATCAGGACATCACGGCGGATTTGGAAAAGAACAGAATAAAGAAGAGTACAGCACAATTAAATAACTTTTTTGAAGGAATTGATCGTAATTTGAATCCGTTTGATGAAAATATAGACAAGCAGAAACTTTTCAACATCTCCAACGGTCAAGCTGCATCCAGTTCCATTGCGGAGTTTTTATTAAATATTGAAATAAACGGTAATGAGTTGCGGGAAAAATTCATATCCGAATGCGCAGAAGACCACAACCGATTTGAGAAGCCAATAAAGAAAAACAAAATTGCAACGTTTGTGAATGCTTTAAAGAAAAAAAAAATTTCTGTACACGGTAAAGTACAAGAAATA
>NW_011966274.1:9995-12943 GCF_000949405.1 Vollenhovia emeryi | reverse complement strand
GAAAAGTATTATAGCCTCGACATTTTCGTATTAGGATTTTCGTCTTACTTTTTGCTCAGAAATACGCTATTAAAATTTCGGTCACGAGTTGCGGTACACCCTGTATGTGAAAACCACATAAGCAACTTCTTCTAGAAATATTATAAATAATTATAATATTATAGAAATATTATAAATAATTATATATTATAAATAATTAATAAGGTGTTTAATATTGCTAGAGTTCTGAAATTGCAAAGAAAAGTATATGTAGCGAATACGGTTTTGTTGCATTTTCTATTACATAAGTGGACATTTCATAATACAAAATGGAACACTGCGGTCGATAATCTCAGCGCTGATAATTGGAAAGACTTTGGTTTTGACACCAAAGATTTTGACATACATGAATACTATAGGTAAATCCTACTTTCTTATAATTTTACATCATTATTTTATAACGTTCCATTTTTCTATGTATATCATCGACATAAATTCTGACTTGCAGAGAGGCAATAAAGGGTGCTAAATTTTACCTACTGAACGAAAACGTAGATGATCTAACAGCAGCCAAACGTCATTATAAAAGGTGAGGTGCAATCCCGTAGCGGGTCTACCGACATCTATGTATTACCGACAGAATTACCATTTTCGTATATACATGAGCACACGGACACACTACTACGATACATCACACCCATACATAAACACGAAAGTTTAGTACTAACTATACTCTTATTTTAAACGTCTAATCCCAATTTAGAGGGTTTCACAGTAATTCTACATGTCATCGAATCCTAGGAAACTCAGTTTCATGTGAGTACAAGTTGTAGAACTTTTATACGAAGCACAAGTATGACGGAGTGACAGTTCGCGTCTTTGAGGTTATATGTGATCGATCATATAAATTTTGTAATTTTGACTCATTTTTGGTATAAAATTGGAGTTTCCTGGGATCATCAATGCATATACTGTCATTTTACGCAAGCATTTTTGATTCCATGAATTTAATACGACGAAAGGTTATAACTACGAAAATGGTAATTTTGTCGGTAAAACAGACCCGCTACGGGATCCTCTTAAGATAGGAAATTTTTAGTTATTCTCTGGAGTTTCTGTTTGCGTCTTTAAATATTTTTTAGGATGCATACATATATCACATATCTTATTGTTAGCATTACCTATCTATTACCACACACTCACACATTATTAAATATTCTGATAATCCTCCTTGTAAAATATGACGACGATCTGTGTCAACTAAGAGTGTGTCCCGGCAAGAAACTGCTACTATCGCGCTACGCTAGCGCTACACGAGTGCGTTTCGGCAAAACGCAACTTTCCAATAGAACTGTAGCTAAACGTTTTCCACTTCATTGTTGCTTTTATCTGATAAATCATCGAACAATATGTTATTCATGAGCCAATCTTCACTATTTTCCATTCTATATTTGTTTCAATTAATTCATAATTGGCAAACGCGACTCTTATAATTAAAATATAATTTTGTGGTCATGCTCGCTAATATATGTAAGTATAGCGTCCCTACAATTGTAGCAACAAAGCTGTAGCGCTACGGTAGTTGTGTCTTGCCGGAACTCACGCGGTTACAATTACCGTAAGGTAGTAGTGTGACTGATACTCTAAATCTCGTAAAGTACTTACTTTCTTTCCTGTCTTTCGGATTTGCGAAGTTCGAGAAATTGATTTCAATATTCCTCGTGAAAATGTCTGTCAATTAAATTGAGATAACAAATAAATCAGGCATACTAATGTAACAATTATTTGTTAAATTTTCTGTTTTACTTTACAACATTTAGTTTATTTAATTTCTTCTCAAATATGTTATTATGTATTTTTAATACTTCAAGCTTGAAATAATATTTAACACATTAATTTTACTCGATGTTTCAGGATGGAGTGGCTTGATAAAATAATCAAGACGTTATTCGTCGTGTTTATGTTATGGATACTTTATAAATATATAGCTATATATTAAGTAATTAAACAACTAATGTGTTAACCTTCGAGCAAATGTAATCGCCAACGTACTAACTTGATTGCATCTGCCCCAATATATCTCTTTCTTATTAGGCATCTTTTGTTGTGTTTCGTTAATAAGTTCTCATCATAGCCGTAAGGCAAGTAACAACAAAGTTAGTAATATTAGTTAAGAACGTTGAATTTACCAATTCCTTTTTATTATGTATGTACAACGTATAAACGAAATTAATTAAATCGAGTAAACAAGTAAGGTGATTTGAAAAGTGACACATATCATTAACGTAAGAATAATCGTGAATTTACTTACTTATACATGGTACTTAATATAAACAATTTCGTGAATTCTACGTTCTTAACTAATATTACTGACTTTGCTGTTAATTGCCTTATGACTATGATGAGAACTTATCAACGAAACAGAACAAAGACATCTAATCAGAAATAGATATATTGGGGCATATGCAATTCAGTTAGTACGTTGAGTATTACATTTGCTCGAAGGTTAGCTTAAAAGACGGTTCTTCTTTCACTCCGGTGAGATCGCTTTTAGTCTTACGTTAACAAATAGTAATAGTTGATTATAATTTCATAACTTTAATAATACTTTAATAGGAAACCAATGAAAGAATAACTCTGTATACAAGAAGTGATGTAGAACTTGTTTAATGATAATGTTATTCTTGAGAGAATCAGGTTCTCCATATTAATAGCTTGATCTGCATACATTGTGAGTCATTTTGTGTTTCCTTTTTCATAAACAATTGAAACAACAATATAAACCAACGCTCGGAATTAGTTGCCTTTTTCAACCTGCTTCCGGTGGTGACCTTCTGTCCTCGCACTACGCCGAACGCGTGTGGGACCAAGCGTCTACCCAGTCAGAAATGAGTCGAAAACCGTCGTCGAAACGATATCGAATCGATGCATTTTTGCTTCCATTTTCGAGCCAAGTCAAAAATGGAACC
>NW_011966274.1:3832-8450 GCF_000949405.1 Vollenhovia emeryi | reverse complement strand
ATCACAAATACATATGAATGATATCAAATACAAAAATATAGAACATATTCTAACAGCAATAATATTATTTAAATAGTCTGTAAGGAAAGATAGAATATGTGTGACACGTGAAGTAAATTCTGACACTTTCAATATCTCGAATTCTACCGGTCCCCCCTTAATAAAATTTAAGAAAAGAACACACAAAAAATGAATCCTTAAACCACGTATAGTTTTATTCTTAAACGCTATTTGCATTAATTTGAGCATGGAAAAATTGGTTAGTCGCATAACCTCACTTTCCGGATGCAAACCAATTTTTACGTGTTAGTGGCTAGACAATGAGGATCCGGGCAGCCACTTTCGTCCGCTAGGAGCGCTAGGGAGCTGCCGACCTAAGCCGCGTCTGCTAGGCCGTACCCTGGCGAAAATGACAAGCTTTATAAAGCGTTGATAACTGTTAAATGAAGGTTTTTTAAAAGTTCAAACGCTTTCAAACTTTATGAGAATGCTTACACAACGCCGCTGCGTTTTGAACGCTTTCAGAACGTTTATAAAATACTGTGTATAACGTTTCATAAAAGTTCTACAAAGCTAAGTTCAAAAATGCTATATACAAACGTCTTCTAAACGCCGCAGCGTTGCAATTTCCGCTCTACAAATTCTCTATTGACCGTTTCTAAACTCTCAACGAACTCCTGCAAACGCTATATACAAGCACTTGTGAAACGTGTTATTTTTGCCAGGGTAAAAACAAAATGCCTATGTGCTGCGTGTTTAAATGTTCTAATATGGGTGGACACGAGTTTCCAAAAGACCCAGAGAGAAGGAAAAAATAGGTGATAACTGTAAAACGTGAAAAAACTTGCAACGCGCGCGTTGCCGCTGCAGCAGTCAATCCGACGTTAGGTCAGCATCTCGATGCTGCCACCTGTCCTTAGTTTGTCGTTGCCGGATCCTCATAGCTAGCCAACTTTTTAAAGGTTTTCAGCGCCATCTATTAGCCAGTCACAAGCTTATAGTGACTAGCTAGAACATCTATCTAGTCAGTACTATCTAGCTACTAGCCTCTAAATCGAACCGACTAGATTCATTTCTGCTCGGGTATACGTTGAGCTTTCAAGTATGTAATAGTTCTTCTTTCAAGAATAAATGGCTTTGGAATTATGTCGTTATTGCGCTTGTTATAACCGTATAATGATTTTAGAAACAAGAATACCATATTAAGGATAAAATATATTCCATACAAACTTATTTATTATTAATGTAAATAAATATTTCTGGCTAAAGAGAGCATTCCATGCTCAAATTAATGCAAATAGCGTTTAAGAATAAAAATATACGTGGTTTAAGGATTCATTTGTGTGTGTGTGTGTGTGTGTGTGTGTGTGTGTGTGTGTGTGTGTGTGTGTGTGTGTGTGTGTGTGTGTGAATAAGTAGGGGAAATCGGAGTATTTTGTACCACGGGGAATTGCGGACCAGCGTCATATTTCTTTCCATATAGTGATAGTTGACAGCTGTAAACAACTGTCATCGACTCGCCTCATGCTAAGCTCATTTTCCCTTGAGCATTTCGACCTGTGTGCACGCACTGTTACCTCATTTCGATAGCAAGTAGAATTTTCACACTACAACAATTTTTTTTCACTTTTTGTTTGGTTTTTTTTCACATTTTTTGACGAATCAACTCAGGTAAATATATTTATGTATAATACTCGTGGAACCTTAAGCCTTCGATAATGAAAAGAAATTTTGCATGATGTTTGCATTGTGTTACTTGTACGCTGCTATTTTGTAAAAATGAGCGTTTGGGGAATTACGGACCACTTTTTTCGGGGAATTACGGACCACTCAGTTCTTCACATTTGACAAGCTAACTTCGTGTATATGATGCATATAAGTGATTTTTCATGCACCTTCAACAAGCGCTGGGCCTTCAACAAGCGGTGCAGTTTTAACAAGCTCTGTCGTTTCGGCTAAACAGCTCCGTGACGCATAGAAATCGGTTGGACCATTGAAACTTGGCATGCCAGCTAAGAAATCAAACCGTGGCCGTAAGGCCATGAAATCGACCGTTTTGACATCGCCAGAAGTTGTGTCTGACCTACGTGAGAAGGGCGAGAAGAAGCGGAAAACATTGTCGAAGAAAGGCGATGCACCAGCAGCAAAGAAGCAAAAGGGTCGCGGCAAATCGAAGACATCGCACAAGAAAATACCTTCTCCGACCGAAACTGATGTGGAAGAAGACATCGATTTCTGCATAATTTGCAAGAAAAATATGCCGAAGAATGAGAATCGCCAAAACACTGCCCAATGCATCGGTTGTGATCGTCCTGTTCACTTGAAATGCGCCGGAGTGGACCCGAATACTTTTTCATGTGTACACTGCGAGTGGGAGTAATTTTGATCGTCCTTTTTCACTTTTTTCCATTAATTATGAATTATTATTTTGTTTTCATTCATAAATAAATGTTTTCCATCAATGATTTTAATTTTTAATCGATTTACAAAGTGGTCCGGAATTCCCCGAGATTTTTCAAAATCGCAAAAACACCATATTTGCGCCAACTGATATAAGACGTACCATTTGATACAATTTGATCAAGTCGCTATGACCAACAGAAAGATTATTTATCGTATTACAAATTCAATCTTTGAAATTTTCAGAAAAAGTCATTTTTATGCGAGTTTTTAGCCAAAATCAAAATGCGGACCAGAATACCCCGACTTCCCCTAGTAATTACAATATTGTAAAACTGACAAACTATAACCTTGTTTAAATTACTTGTTATAATCGCAAAATAGCAATAAATGGACATACATCATAATAAAATTTAAAAAATTTGTTTTTTAATGTTATTAACTCCAAAATAAACCAGAATACTCATTTCGGATGAAAACTTTGACACCGAAAAATCCTAAATCTAGGGCTAAAACACAGTATGCCACTGTATGCACGCGAGTTTATATCCTAACGTGTCTGTATGCTACACACAGTCTTTAAATACAAAATTAAAGCAACATCAGTCCATTCCTTCCACATAAAACACAAAAAATTCATTGTGCACGTCTGATGAAATGTCGTCTACTTGACCTTCTATATTGTTTGAATCATGTATGAAAAGAGACACAGTGACTTAAAATAGATACGCAGATTAATATGTAAGGCATGGGCTTTGTTTTTTTTAACCTTTAGGAATATTTTACCGTCAGACAAGCTTTATAAGCTCCTGTATTTAACGTTTGTTAGAATCATTCGCATTTTCGCTGTAAGTGAAAACAAGTACCGAGATTTTTACGTTTTGTACCATGCTTATAACAATCAAGATAGTTATATTTGTAATTTAGCCGATTTTCGGAAAATATATACGTTACGTCAAAAACATGGAAAATAAAACAGCATATGAGTATATTCCGACTTTTTATGCCGGCCGCTGTATATTCATTACCGGAGGGACTGGATTTATGGGTAAAGTTCTTATTGAAAAGATTTTACGATCATGTCCCGATGTTGCAAACATATTTGTACTCATACGGCCGAAAAAAGAACTAAGTATCAACGATAGACTGAAGAAAATGTTGGATAACAAGGTGAGATCAGTATAAGTGTGCATAAATATATTTGCGATATAGTTAAGTTATTACATTTTGCTGGGTTGAGAAAAGTGTATAGAGAGGAAAGAAATATAGCTAGTTACTATAATCCAGCTTGACGGTAGAGGCGTTTCTATTAACTATTATACAAGTTATTGTACAAGTTATTATTGCTACAACACAATTAATTAGTGTGGCGCTAGCTTTAAGCCATACTACACTCTCAGAAAGGATTTCTGTTACTGATGTGAGACAAAATATATCCTTGACGCATTTATATTTCTCGCAACCTCATTTATGTATGAAAAGTAATGAAAGTATGAAAAGTAATGAAAAGTATGAAAATAAAAAATAAGACAATATGAAAATAAAATCAATAATTGTTATTCTCCTCTATCAAATTAAAAATATTGGCTTACTATATCGCTACAAGAGTAACGTATACAAATGTATGTTTATATATTCTTGCGTTTAGAATAAATTGTTCCTCCATCTTACAACGCACGAAGTAGGGCACCACGATATTCGACAAAAGTCGATACATACTATCATTTTATTCTAGATTTTAGAATTTTTCATTTAAAATTAAAATATTCTTTTCTCTATAAGAAATATGATTGGCGCTGTATCGATCCTATTTTATGATACCTTGAAGTGTACTAGCATCGGATCCGAAAATTTATTCCGTGAGTGTATGCGCAATTCGTAATGCGCGATTCGTGATTCGCAGAAATTCATTGGACATTCGTTATTACCACACTATTCGAGATTCGCAGTTTATCATTTGTAATTTATTATTTGTCGTTTACCTGTCATTACACACTCAAAAAAAGAATTGGCTACTGTAGCCTAGAACTGGCTGCGTCAGCCAATTTAAATAGTCAAATATGGCATAGCATTTCTGTTGGTTGCAGTAGCCAATTTTTAAAGCTGTTATAAACTTGGCTGGAGTTAATACATGACTTTGCTGCTCCAACCAACTGCCTACTTTACAGCGGTTTGTAAATTGGCTACTCCAACCATTATCCCGAGCAGTAGTAGGGTT
>NW_011966274.1:0-1671 GCF_000949405.1 Vollenhovia emeryi | reverse complement strand
TTCTTTTTAACGTTATAAATTAAATCCCGCGTTGCCGCGGAATCCCAATTATATACCATTTAAAAAAAAAACTTAATTTCTCGCCTCGACGAGATCCTACGATATACGAGAATATTTGACAGTTGCCGCGATATGACAAGATATGTTCTGATTGGCTGGTCGCTTCGACGCAGGACGCGAAAGTTGAAATTCGCCCAACTTCTGTGCGTCCTGCGTATTGAAGCCTGCGGCTTGTTGCGGCCGGAAATACGTCACGCTGCGTCTAATCTTGCGACTTGCGTCTTATGTAGATAGACCTTTATGTAGATAGACCTTTAGACGCTTGATCCCATACGCAATCGGCGTAGTGCGAGGACAGAAGGTGTCACCACCGGAAGCAGGTTGAAAAGGGTAACTAATTCCGAGCGTTGGTTTATATTGTCGTTTCAATTATTTATGAAAAAAGGAAACACAAAATGACTCACAATGTATGCAGATCAAGGTATTAATATGGAGAACCCGATTCTCTCAAGAATATCATTATCGTTAGACAAGTTCTATATCACTTCCTGTATTAAAGTTCTGTTCTGGACTTATTCACATTGCCGTGTGTCGACAATAACGTGTTGTTTTACGTTTCGTACCTTGCGGATAAAAATTAAGTTAATTTTCTTTATCGGTTCAAGCCAATTGTCAAATAACATATAGGTCCTTTAGTATTTCCTAGAATTTGCCATCTTGGTTGTAATTAAACGCATTATTTTTTTATTGATTTTGATTACGTAACAACATGGAAAATCAAACAGCAGATGTGGATATTCCGACCTTTTTTGCTGGCCGCTCTGTATTCATTACCGGAGGTACTGGTTTTCTGGGCAAAGTTCTTATCGAAAAACTTTTACGATCATGTTCCGATGTGGCAGAATTATTTGTGCTGATACGGCCAAAGAAAGGAGTAAGTGCCAACAATAGACTGAAGAAAGCATTGGACAATAAGGTAAGACCGGCACAAAAGTGCACAAATATATCTGCGCAATAGTTTGTAAGTTATTGCAATTTGCTAGGTTGAGAAAAGTATACACAAGAAGAAATATAACTAGGCACTAAGGACCGTATTACACTACAGGCTGCGGGCTCGGTTAGGGCCTGAGCAGAATGGCTGTCTTGTATTTATAATTTACAAGACAGTTCTTGGGCGTTACTTTAAAACAAAGATTTAAAACATAAAACATTGTCTTAAGAGTACAAGACAGTCAATCTGCTCAGGCTCTTACGGTTGGGATTGACGAAACAGCCGGCAAGCTGCTTTGCTCCAGGCTGGTCGATTAGTCAATCCTAACCGAGTGTGCAACTTGTAGTCTAATACGACCATTAGATTTTAGCTAGACCGTAGAGGTGTTTCTATTATTATACAAGTTATCATTGATAAAAGAATCACATGGGAACTTTATACGGTACACATAATTATAAATTCGTGTAGTTGATGTCGTATATAGTATGTAGACTACTAGTAGAAATAATTTTACTAGTAGAATTGATCTTCAAAATTAGTGAGAATCTATTTTTAAATAAGCGAGAAATACAATGTGTACTTATTTTTTAATCTTACACAATACATATGTTCTATATTATTAGTAACAAGATTTATCTGATCAAAGTTACAGAATAAAATGTTGATCTTATTCTACAGGG
>NW_011966273.1:0-12935 GCF_000949405.1 Vollenhovia emeryi | reverse complement strand
GTACTTGAAACCGTCCAACTTTGATGTTTACCTTTTTTTCCATCATGTATATTTAAAAAGTTATTTAGAGTTACCTTATAAGGATACATACAGACATACACACATACACACATACATAACGACATTTTTTCTGAATGTGATTTTTGGACGTTTTGGAACATTCTAAACATGTTTTCAAAGAAAACTGGAAAAAAATTTTTTTCGCGAAAACAAAGCTTCCTCTATGAGGAAGCAAAAAGAAATAAAAGTACAGTCTATAAAAATTGCAGTAGGATTACGATCTAATACTGCCTACGTTCTCAATTATATTGTTCCCGCTAAATTAAATAATTTGTACTGTCAACATACGTACATACACGTATGCTAAATAAGTTACGGAAATACAGACATTATTATTGCCACTTGCAGTACATGATTTTACCTTATAAGTTCTCTGAAATTTTTTACTAGATGTTTTCTGATTGAGTTTTACTAGAATACACTAAAATCAAGTAAAACATTTTTAGTAAAATTCCTCTTACGTCCATTCAACAAAGGTAGTCAAATGTTAGAATGAAACTTTTCAATCGAGACTTAGCTTAATAAATGAACAGAAGGAGTGTATTGAATAATTGTATAAGATTTGGTAAGCATTAAGCAATATTTAGTGGATAAGCATGTCATTGAAAAAAAAACTCACATAAGTCTTCAGACTCTCTACTCACAGGTGAAACGGTGTCGAGCTAGCTAATTCGTTAGACGTATATCTGTGGATTTCCCAATTTTGTTCCTGCGAAATTAGCCGGAGAGAATATTCCAGTAATGTTTGTCCTCTATGTTTCTTCCTTGTGTTAATATAGGATTTGTGTTCTACCTTCTAAACTAAATGACAGGGATCGACTTTATCAGCACTTGATTACTTTCAGTACTCTACGACTGCATTACTCTGACGCGTTTTTATTATGATGAAGCGGGGAGTACAGTTGTTGCATAAGTGCATAATCTCGTGCATAGAGAATTTGATTTCTCCATTTCCTTAGGCATTTGCTGCCTGAACCTATCAATTTTGTATTACATATGCTTATATGCTTCCCGTTTAGTATAACCGGGCTTCGATAGAGGTCTTATTAGTATCATCAAGATCCAGTGAAGCAGTAGCGTTGTAAATCCGAGGAGTAGAATACTAAATCAACCGTCGCAGTACTGAATTTCGCTTTAGACCAATAAGTACTTTATAATACTTTGCAAGAGTGTCTTAAAATAGTGTGCAAGGAAAGAATACGTATGAATAAATAATGAATAAGTAAGTAAGAGACGCACCTTAAAGAGAAAATAATGGTAATACTGAACGAGAGGGGCAACCTTGCCGATTTGACTGCAACTTTGCAATATTGAGTATTTCGATGAGTAAAACACACCATATTGCAAAGTTTCAGTCAAATCGGCGATGTTGCCGCTCTGTAAAGGCTCGTCTACACGACAATGCTTAAGGAACGGTGCAAGGGCGCAGGTGCATGCGTTGGAACTAAAAGTATTTTATTTCGCTTGCGCCGCTGCGCCACGCCCCTACGATCAGGTACAATCCTTTTGCGCCTGTGCCTGCGCTCTTGCGCCGCGCCTTACGCCTTGTCGTATAGACGAGCCTTTAAAATTAAAATTGTCGCTCGGCACTAACAAGAGATTTACTAATAAGACAGCTATAGTACTAATAAGAGATCTACTAACAAAAGAGTTATTAATTGTTAAAATATGCATTCCAGAAGAATATTCATAGACCTATGTGTGCTATCTGGGTTTATACAGAAAAGTACTTTTAAATGTAATAGATATTGAAGAAATAAGCGACTAAAATGATTTCTACCAAATATGTCAGTTTTATTGTGCGGTTCACAATTTCTTAACATTTAAATAAATTATCTGTTTATCGTACAAAGTTTTTTTTAAGTATGTCAGTGAGTTTTCTCGCTCGAGTAGAAACTCGCATTGCCACTGTAGATTTGTAGTATTTCTTAGAACATATACATTTTTGTTTCTTTTGTAACAGGAGGACTCATAATATGTCTAAGATTTTTATTTTATTCGCGTTGCTGCCGCATCTATTTTGTGCTGAGACACCTGGTAGAACTTCGTGTTCGAAATACTTCAAACATACAATCGACCCTGAGACAGACAAGATATTTGGACGGATCGAAATTCGCCATTTTCTGTTAGAAAACGAAATTTATTTAAAAGTAGCCTTAAACGCTACCACTCTAGTAAGTATATGTTTTATACTTTCAATATTAACAAGAGTGCAGAAGACGTTGGTATAAGTTTGTAGCCATTAATACAGGCAATCTTTAATACTTTTAGCACACTAAAGTCTTTGAAAAACAAAGAGGAGTTTTCTACTGAGGACCGTACAGTTACTCTAATTAGTATTGTAAAGAAATAAGACTACTTTAAGCCTTAAAATGGGTATATAGTGAAACAATATACAAGTATATATACGTAAGAAAATGATTACACAAAATAATTTCTGTTCCGCATATATTGAAATATGTAAATTAATCGTTTGATATATCTAGTTATTGTTAAAACAAAGTGAAAAATATAGTTTACTTGTGGTTTGACACAGATAATCGGGGATTAATGTACAAGTCTTATTTGTAATTTATTTCCGTGTATAATAAATTAACTCGAAAGTAAATTTCCGCGTTGTAATTACATTGTACTCTCAAAGCTTACTTTCAACTGTGACGGTTAATTTCGTTATTAAGAGAACTTATCCTTAGTCATTTGTCCATTTATTAGAAATAGCTGAATTATCCTTGCGTTCTAGAATGGGTTATTTCGATTAGAATTGGCACGAACAATAAAAGAGACCATTCAAGCTATTGAACGAGGTAGACCTTTGCTTTATCATATTAATTTTCCTTCGGACGCAAACTTTCTGATATTATCCGCGATATGGTTTAACAAGCGTCAATATTGTCTCAGCTCCAGAGGTGAGTACCGTATTTGATTAAAATGCAGTACAAATATTACATACCTATAAGCGAGGAAAAAGAAGCGAGTAATACAGTCATTAAATTCTTTCCAGTTAAATGAAGTTAATTCTTACTCGCATCTGTCTACATATAAGTTTTAATCTAATATTGTAGGAGATAAATAGTAAAACTCTTATTAAAACAATTGCTATTTCCTTTTTATCATGCTTATCAATTTCTACCTTTAGATAAATAGGATTTTACTCTTATTTATTTATTTGAAAATTATTTCTATTCTCGGAAGAAAAGGAAATTTTTTTTATACTTTAAGTTAATGTGCGATTTAACGGATATGTTTTGTTGCATCTCAGGGTCAAATGGAAATATCGTAGCCAATATCGAATTGGGGCATATTGTGTACCCTCCGAACAAACCACTGCCGCAGGATTTTCAGCCGTGGCATCGAAATTCGAGTGGCTACCGCATAAACAATCCAAATTACAAAACACACGCTGAATGCGGTGTTACCAATTACTACACCGAGAGCACAAATAGTCTGATCCCCAATGGTGCAACGGCATTACCAGGTCAGTGGCCGTGAGTAGTTGCACTCTTCCGCACTGTACAAACAGGTTTGGTGACACAACGTTACTTTAATTGTGGTGGTTCTCTTCTGACAAACAAACATGTAATAACAGGTATGTTAATCGAGAAAATTAAATATTTTCGTAGTCCATATATTGAACTAACTATATGTGCTAGTTCCAGTCCTACATATATTTTCTGGAACGTTTATAGTAAAATTTTAATTTTTAACCATTAATATTAAAAAGTTGCGAAGGTGGCGCAGAGAAATGTGTGCTACTTAGTAAACAAATGAATGAAAAGATCCGAGTATAAATCTAGCCGCGGAAACCGCTGGTTTTTTTTGATACCATCTCGGGGCGAAGTGGCAACAACAAGAGTATCTTGTCACACATACTCCTTTAGGGATGCAGCCCTCCAGGTTTCCTTCGGCACGGTTCAGCATTCTACTGAAGATGTAGTAAAACTAACTGCTCAAAGTATAAGTTTCTGTACCAGATTGAACTGAAAAAAACAGGCTTTAAACCTAATACACAAGGAAAACAATATTACGAAAAGAACGGATTTCTTAATTTTCGATAGATATTCACAATTCATCGATATACGTATATTATATATAGAATTATGCGAATATGCGATATACGATATGCGAACTGTTCGGTACTTGATTGCCGTTCGAATTTGGCGCATTAATGCCCCTTTATAACTCGGACCCCCTTTCGGTTTTCGAAGCGCACGCTCGGGCGTCTCCGCGATTGGACCCCCCTCTTTCCGTCGGTTCGGGACCGTTGCCCGTACGTGCTCGGACCGGTTCGTTACTAACGTGCTAGAACAAGCGTTGACGATACCTCGCTCGAGTCCTGAGTTGATTGTCTGTAACGAGTATTCCCGAAGAAATACATATTTTAAACGAGAGTAACCAGGCTTACTCGACTGCGTGGCCACGAAGCATTCTTTCCGCGGCCTACACGCAGGGCGGCTGCACATCACCGCACCACACAACATATTGGTCCTTCGAGCCGGATTTCCAGACAGGATTCACGGCACCTTTGGGAAACTCGACCATCTCGGACAGTTTCGAGGAGAGCGAGGACACAGTGATCGACAACCTAACCATCTTGGATCGAGCCGCCTGCATCTCACAAGTCTGCGACGACGATTCGAGAATCACAAGGTCGTTTGCATCTCACAAGTCTGCGACGGCGATTCGAGAATCACGAGCCGCCTGCATCTCACAAGTCTGCGACGGCGATTCAAGAACACGAGAGATTCTGCGTCTCACGGGTACCAGCGGCGAGTCACGGGTCGTACGAGGCGGCACCGGCCAGAACTCTCGGCGGAACAAGGAACACCAACGGCGAGTCACGGGTCGTACGAGGCGGCACCGGCCAGAACTCTCGGCGGAACAAGGAACACCAACGGCGAGTCACGGGTCGTACGAGGCGGCACCGGTCAGAACTCTCGGCGGAACAAGGAACACCAACGGCGAGTCACGGGTCGTACGAGGCGGCACCGGCCAGAACTCTCGGCGGAACGAGGAACGGCACCGGCGGGTCACGGGCCATACAACGCGGCACCGGCTAGTATTCTCAGCGAATCAAGGAAATCCTGTACTGTCGGTGAACGTAGCGTCCTTAGCGTCGGCGTTTTTACAATTTGATAACATTCGGCGATGTTGGTCAAGGGTAAAATACTTCTTGGACTCGTTCGACTTTTACCATGTGCCTTTATTCAGAGTTCACGAGAGCGCGTTGCTCTGTTGAGAGAGACGGAGGTTGGTGCCTAACTAACTCTCCATGGCGCGCAGCGGCCAACCTGTCTAGTCCGGTCAGCCAACCGTAAAATAACCAAATAACTAAGCGTATCTAGGAGCAACTAAAAGTATCAAAAAATCCTCATAGGGACAAAATTGTCTCTCACTCAACACAATTTAAGGTAAGGGTAACTGTTCACGGGATTATTGCCAACCAAGTTTATTAATCTTCCGTCATGACCAGCGAACAAGACCCAGCGTTCTTAAAAAAGCGACGCTCAGTGTTACTAGCATCCTGCACGCGCATAAAAAACTTCGTCGGGGCGATTCGGGAGATTACCCCTTCAATAGTCGCTCAACTTGAGGAGCGTCGTGGTAAATTAAATGCTTCCTGGACAGAATATGACAGCTTACAAACCCAATTAGAGTTATTAGACGAAAACGAAGCAAGTCATCGCCAGGGATTCGAGGACGCGTGTTATTCATTAACTGCTAGAATTCGCGAGATTCTTAATCCTCCGGCGGTACCACGCATTCCAGCTACGAGATCTACGACAACCGAAACCGAATCGTCTAGAACACTGACTCACGTAAGATTACCTAAGCTCGATCTTCCTAGCTTCTCGGGCAAATACGATGAGTGGTTTCCATTCTTTGACGCGTTTCAATCGATCATACATTCCAATGAGTCGATTAGCGACATACAGAAATTGCAATATTTGAAGGGTTGTCTCAAGGATGACGCAAATAAGGTCGTTAGCTCGCTGGAAATCTCGGCCGTGAATTATGAGGTAGCATGGAACCTCTTAAAGGAAAGATACGACAATAAGCGCGTGATAGTTCAGAATCACATAGGATCGATTATGGAATTACCATGCATGAGCAAGGAAAACCCCGTCGAGCTGCGTCAAATTGCAGACGGGGCTACGAGGCACATTCAAGCCCTTCAGGCCTTAAAACGTCCGACATCTCAATGGGACGACCTTTTAATATACATTTTAAGCAATAAGCTAGACGCACGTACCGCGCGAGATTGGCGAACGTCGCTAGTTTCGTCAGATTTACCTACGTTAAAACAGTTCATGGAATTTATTGCACTTCGATGCCAAATACTCGAGGCTACGAGTAAGGTTAACACGGCGGTCTCAAAAAACGGCTCGCGCTCTCTAGTCGGTCGACAAGTTGCTGGCGTGGCAACGACCAAAACAAAATGTAGTTATTGTCGCGGAGATCACTCCGTATACTATTGCAAGGAATTTCTGGCGCTCTCGATCCCCAAAAGGATTGTCGAAATTCGCAAAAATAAGATTTGTCTTAATTGTCTGCGGTCTAGCAGTCACGTTGCAACCAAATGCACTTCCGGCAGTTGTAAGGAGTGCAATTTGAAACATAATACCTTATTACACTTAGTAACTGAAACTTCCGACAAGGAACAAAGGTCTATCGCGGATCCAGATGCGTCAAGGGCATCCACCGTTTTAGCTACACATAGCTTAAGCGAACGCACTAGTCAGGGAGTCATGTTGTCCACTGCTTCACTTTACGCTTACGACAGCAACGGCTCGCGAAAATCGTGCCGCGTTCTTTTGGACTGCGGGTCGCAGGCAAATTTCATCTCGAGGAAACTTGTGGAAACTCTAGGCATCCTCCCGCGAGCATTAAACATTTCCATTTCCGGTATAAATAATACAGCTACCAAGGCCACGCAAGTTGTGCAGGTGAGGATTCAATCGCGAGTAGAAGGTTTCAGCACTCTGCTAGATTGTATTGTAGTGGATCAAGTTACCGACAGATTACCTGCATTCAACCTAAAACGTCGCGATTTCGAAATACCTCAGAATTTGAAATTAGCTGATCCTCAATTTAACGTCTCGGCAGACATAGACATTTTAATAGGGGTAATAGGGCTGATGTATTCTGGTCAATTTTGTGCGTTGGTCAAATAAGGGCTTCCCCTGGGCATCCAACGTTACAAAAGACGAGATTTGGCTGGATATTAGCGGGACGCCTTGGCGTTCCTGCAAACAAGTCGAACCACATCCGAGCCTTGCACGCCTCCGTAGGCGATTCGCAATTGCATGATCAATTAGCTCAGTTTTGGCGTCTTGAAAATATTGACAACGCAAACGATTACACCGAGGAGGAGCTGCGTTGCGAGAACGATTTTTTGCAGAATGTTACGCGAAACTCGCAAGGCAGGTACGTCGTCAAGCTTCCTTTTCGAGAACAAGCAAGCAACAAGCTTGGAAATTCTAGAGACATCGCACTCAAACGGTTACGCAATCTTGAAAGGCGGTTTATTCGCGACCCTGGGCTGGAATATCAATACACGCATTTTCTACATGAATACCTTTCGCTCGGGCACATGAAACAGATCGAGGATCCGCTAGATGACGAGGGGGAATCTTTTTACCTTCCGCATCACTGCGTTTTTAAAACCACGCCTCAATCAAGCTCTATCCGCGTAGTCTTCGACGCGTCATGTAAAAGTAGCTCGGGAGTGTCGTTGAATGACTTGCTTTTAGCGGGTCCGGTAGTTCAGCAGGACTTAATTGCGATTTTGTTGCGTTTTCGTACATTTCAGTTCGTCTTCGTGGCAGATATAATCAAAATGTACCGACAAATATTAATAGAACCCCGGGATACTCGTTATCAACGAATTCTTTGGCGGGATGAGCCTACTTCCGAAATAAAAACATACGAGTTAACTACGGTCACGTATGGTACCGCTCCGGCCTCGTATCTAGCAACGAGGTGCCTCAAACACCTCGCTGAATCGAGTCGCGATAAATATCCGTTGGGATCAATACGCGTCCAACGCGATTTTTATGTAGATGATCTACTCACAGGGGCCGATACACTAGAAGAAGCCAAAGGGGCTCGCGACGAAATCATTAATTTATTGAAGTTAGGATTATTCGAACTCAGTAAATGGGCATCAAATAACGTGGAGCTTTTGGAACGCATAGGCAATCGGGAAAATAATGTAATCACAATTGATGCTAATACTGCCAATTCGCGAGTTCTGGGTATGCATTGGAATCAAGCTATAGACACATTTCACTTTTCACACGCGCCAGGCGAAAATAACGATATCATATCCAAACGCACTATATTATCCGAGGTCGCACGATTGTTCGATCTTTTGGGCTTGCTTGGCCCAACCGTCGTTCTTGCAAAGATTATATTGCAGGATCTTTGGCAATCTGGAATTCATTGGGATGAATCCGTACCCCCAGACATTAACGTACGATGGTCTAAATTCCGAACTCAATTGCCGGCCTTAAATCAATTAAAGATTCCGCGTTGCATTAAATTTTCTACAGAACCACAGCACTTACAGATGCATGGTTTCTGTGACGCGAGTCAACGTGCCTACGGGGCATGCGTGTATTTGCGTACACAAACAAGACACGATCAGTTTCGATGTGAGCTCATTTGCTCAAAATCTCGCGTCGCGCCGCTTAAGGCTGTCTCATTGCCCAGACTCGAGTTATCCGCGGCTCTCCTGTTGGCTCAAGTAATCGAGAAAATTAACAATTCTAGTGAGTTATCAAACATAAGAGTTTTTGTGGTCAGATTCTACAATAGCGCTTAATTGGATTTCATCATCATCCCGAAAATGGGCAACTTTCGTAGCCAATAGAGTTGGTAAAATCCAGCGCCTCACGGCTTCCTATTCCTGGGGCCACATTTCCTCTAGCAATAACCCAGCTGATGCATTGTCGCGGGGAATACATCCGCAAGAGCTTCATAATGCAACTACGTGGTGGCATGGCCCGGATTTTTTAGTTACAAACGAACATGAATGGCCTAACAGCGAAATCACCCCCTTAAAGGATAATATTCCCGAATTAAGGCAAACTGCGATGCCTATAATCTCAATAGGAAACTCCCTTATCGAAAATCTGCTAGATAAGCACTCGAGTTTAAGCAAAATTTGTCGCATTCTGGCTTATTGCTTAAGAGTTTTCAAACCTAGTCGCGTAAGGTCGCGTTCTACCTTTATCTCGCATCAAGAAATCTCATCGGCATTGAATGTCATATGCAGAAACGTGCAAAGGCAAACCTTCCACAAGGAATATAAAGCTCTAGTCAACGGGGAATGTATCGATAAATCTAGTAACCTACTAACATTAGCACCCTTCTTGGATCGGGATCATCTCATTCGCGTGGGTGGTAGATTAAGGAACTTCGAATTACCATTCGATACATGTCATCCAATATTATTGCCAAAAAACCACAAATTAACAAAGCTCGTTATAGAGCAAGAGCATGCGCGCACCGCTCATGCGGGCCCACAGGCGACAATGGCAGCTGTAAGGCAACGTTTTTGGCCAATAGCCTTGCGGGCGGTGACGCGTAAAATTGTCCAAGACTGCGTGACGTGTTTCAAAAACAAGCCGGTTTTTTCGGAAGTTATCATGGGTTCACTGCCATCGGGGCGGGTGAATATTTCTAGACCGTTTCAACACTGCGGGGTGGACTACGCCGGTCCGCTACTGTTGCGCGAAGGTAAACGTCGTAATGCTAGGCACAGCAAGGCGTACGTTTCAGTTTTTGTTTGTTTTGCCACCAAGGCGGTTCACGTCGAGCTTGTCAGCGATTTAACCTCAGAGGCCTTCATAGCGGCACTTAAAAGATTTATTTCACGCAGGGGCAAACCTGCATCTATATATTCCGATAATGGAACCACTTTCGTAGGAGCTCAGAGGCAATTAAAGGAACTTTATGAGTTTTTAAACAAGGAGCAATTACAAGATAGCCTTAAGCATTTCCTCCGTGAGCAGGAAACCTCCTGGAACTTTATTCCACCTAACGCTCCGCATTTTGGGGGACTATGGGAGGCTGCCGTCAAATCGGCCAAACACCATTTGTATCGGATCATCGGCAAGGCGCGTCTAACCTTTGAAGAGATGCAGACGGTGTTATACGAAATCGAAGCGATTTTAAACTCGCGACCACTCACACAGCTAAGCACGGATCCGAACGATCTAATGTATTTAACCCCTGGTCATTTCTTGGTTGGCACCCCCTTGAACAGTTTCCCGGCGAGCGATTTATATGATTTAAACGAAAACCGTTTAGGGCGATGGCAACGCGTCGAACAGCTGAGACAGCATTTTTGGCGCAGGTGGAGTACCGAATACATACATTCGTTACAGGAGCGGCAGAAATGGAAGACCAACAAAGGTCGCCAATTAAAGGTTGGTCAGCTCGTTCTCTTAAAACAGCAAGATTTAGCTCCACTGAATTGGCGAATGGGGAGAATTGAGCAAGTACATGCCGATTCGGACGGAAACGCTCGGTCGGCAGCCGTCGAAACTGCGACGGGATCATTAATAAGACCGTTGTCTAAAATTGCCATATTGCCCATCGAGGCATAGTCATTTATCTTTATTTTCCTTTTGCGTTTCGTTATTTGAATTGTTCGTACTGCGTCATTAGTTATCATAAAATTAAATTACATAGTTATGTCCCCAGTGCGTCACGTAGTTCTTAAGTTCAACTTGAAAATGTAATTAAAATATCTACGAGTTTGTAAACGGTGTGTTTTCAGTTCTAAACAATAATTTTCGTTGTACCGTTCAGTCGCATTACTCATCACGATTGTCACAGCGTCACTAATGTTTGCGTTGCGAACTTGCGTTTTTTCAGTTCCTTTATACTAGCGCAATACTGTATACTCGTTAAATTTCATATGTTTATGTTAGTCTTTAATTGCGATGCGTTTGAAAGTACACCCTTTCAAGGGGGGGAGGATGTTCGGTACTTGATTGCCGTTCGAATTTGGCGCATTAATGCCCCTTTATAACTCGGGTCCTTTCGGTTTTCGAAGCGCACGCTCGGGCGTCTCCGCGATTGGACCCCCCTCTTTCCGTCGGTTCGGGACCGTTGCCCGTACGTGCTCGGACCGGTTCGTTACTAACGTGCTAGAACAAGCGTTGACGATACCTCGCTCGAGTCCTGAGTTGATTGTCTGTAACGAGTATTCCCGAAGAAATACATATTTTAAACGAGAGTAACCAGGCTTTCTTACTCGACTGCGTGGCCACGAAGCATTCTTTCCGCGGCCTACACGCAGGGCGGCTGCACATCACCGCACCACACAACACGAACGTTTGAGCAAAACTATGCCAACATTAGCGCAATTAATTATTAATGTAATTTAAATAAAACTATCATACGTAATTATTTTTTGTCATACTAAATTAAGACATTTAATTTAATTCAAGAGTATTACATATGTCTCCGTATAGACAGTGTGGATCGTTACAAAATATAATTCATGCGTATCTCTTTCTTACAGCGGCGCACTGTTTGCTATGGGACTATTTTGGTACAACAACTTACACTCCAGTAAACATTAATATGGTGGACGTGGTTCTGGGGCAATTTAACTTGGACGAATTGCGCGGAGATGGATTTGCCAAACGGAAAATCGCGAGCTACGTGATTCACCCCGATTATGCGCTCTATGTCAATGCTGGTTCCGATCTTGCGGTTTTGACCCTCAACAACGTCGTCGAGTTCAATCCTCTTATCAGGCCTATTTGCCTATGGTCCGACTCAAGTAAGCTTGAAGACGTCGTTAGTAGGACGGGATATGTCGTAGGATGGGGTGGAGACGAGGTTGATCGTGATGTTGCAGATCAACGGATGGTGAGGGCGAATATAGTGAGCCAAGTAAGTAGTTAATTGCTATTATAAAGTTACTATTCATTACATCTATTTGTGACAAATGTATTTGTCAGCGCCATTGCAGGCCTCGAGTTGAAGTTCGTTTCACAAATTACAGGAGACCTGTCTCTCGGCTGATGCTGTATACCTTAGTGTGATCTCGAATAACACCTTCTGCGCTGATTCGCGAGACGGACTGGGTCCTTGCAATGGTGATGGTGGGAACGGGCTGATACTTCTAAACAATATTACAGACAGTTATGAGTTGCGTGGCGTTGTTTCGCGAACTATAATCAAACAAAGATCGTCTTGCGATCTACGGAAATACATCGTCTATGTTGATGTGGCCAAATAGCTACCCTGGATTAAACAACAGATATCGATGTAACGTTCGTCTTCAGTCGCAAAATGCAATACATGCTAATCTATAAGTTTTGTTTTAGGTAAAGCTTATTCGAAGACGCAGTACTTATGTACAGTTACGCGTAAGGATTAAACAGTTATGAATTCTGTCTGTTATGTGGCGCAGAGAAATGTGCGCTGCTTAGTAAACAAATGAACGCAAAGATCCAAGTTCAAATCCACGGTTACCGCTGGAGTTTATCGGAATCTCCCGAAGGGAAGTGGCAACCACCGAGAGTATCTTGCCACATATATCCCTTCAGGGGTATAGCCATTCCAGATGGGAGGTTTCCTTCGGCAAGGTTAGCAGCCTACCGAAGATGAAGTAAAACCAACTGCTCAAAGTACCAGAACGAACTGGATAATACAGGCTTTAAGCCTACCCAGTCAGAAATGACTTGAAAACCGACGTCGAAACGATATCGAATCGACGTCGGTTTTCAAGTCATTTCTGACTGGGTAATACACGAAGAAGAAGAAGAAGAATTCTGTTTTTGGTTGTTCATGCATCTTGTAATGTGTCTCCAATCTAGATAAAAAACGGAATAAATAAGCTACCACACATA
>NW_011966272.1:0-12934 GCF_000949405.1 Vollenhovia emeryi | reverse complement strand
CACGCGCGCGCGCACGCTCGCACACAAGCAACGCGCCGTATATACGTGTGCACACGTATTGGAAATGTGAACCGAATATTACCGAATCTCACCGGAAAGAGTCGATGTCAGATGAGTCCTCCCGCGCCCCGAATATCAGACCCCTCTTGCCCAGAGTCGTAGCTAATGCTCCGTCTATAGAAGTCTATGGTTCATTATAGAGATCCTCAAGTAAGAGATGCGCAATCTTCGGTCGTTTGCAAGAATATGGCGGCCTGCGCGCCAACGCGCCTGCGCGGCAACAAGCCTGCGCGTCAACGCGCCTGCGCGGCAACAAGTCTGCGCGCCACCGAGCCTGCGCGCTAACGAACCGCGCACTAGCGAGCCGCCATATTCTTGCAAAGTCGGCCAGAACCAATCCCGTCGCGTTCAAGGTTTGCGCATCTCTTAAGGTGCCTTTTCATACGCAGCATGCAGCAGCAGCAAATTAGTCACGTGATCCAAATTCACTACAGCATATTTGCTGCTCACGGAAAAGGAATAGCTGCAGCAGCACTGGCCGGCTAGATCGCGTGTCTGCTGCTTTGCTGTTCGTTCAATTGAACTTCACAGCGATGAAGCAAAATATGGTGAAATTTATTTTGCAGCATCTAGTAACAATTCTTCAACCAATAGCAGCGAGTTGCTGCGGCAGTATGCTGCGCATGAAATGGTACCTTTACCACAGTATAACCAGTATGCCCACTCGCTCTTTTGTTTCACGTTCGCGCCGATCCGTACTGCGCATCCGACATGCTTTAGCTATGACCAATCACAGGATTTTTGTACGTGTGTTAGTGCAAAGTCGGTGTGACATTGAAAAATTAGCAGTTTTGACGAATAACGCGTTAATACTTTTATACGTTGGAGCAAGTAATTACATTAATTACTTTTATTAGAACATTTTTTTCATAGGCCATTTCCATTTACAATAAATAATGTACGCTAGTTCGTACGCGCCTTTCCTGGATACGATCCTGAAAAGGGCCCAGGCACTTTTAGCCGTTGATACACTGTTGGGGCTATCAAAAACATGGCGGAAAATTGAGAACGCCCAGATCAAAGGTGCCGACAGAGAGTGGGCATACTGGTTATACTGTGCCTTTACTTGAGGATCTCTAGTTCATTATAGAGTACCTCTAGTGAGAGTATGGACAACGTCCGACATTAACAGGGAAACTATGGCGCGCTTTTCAAATTCATTTCTGTGATATTTTTCAATTGCAAGCCTCTTCATATAGGCTGTATCCCGATATTCACTGCCAGTGAAAATCTATAATGAACGTGACGTAAAGTATAGATTTTTAGTACTGGTAATGAATATCTGAACGCAGCCACATTAACTTCTACATATGAATCTGAAATAAGTATAAATTTTTAGAAAATTCGTTTAACATAAAATAAATGAAAGGAAAATTAATAAAATAAGAATTAAAGAGATATTTATTTTTATTTTATATTATTATGCATTGCTACACTCTTACTAGCAAAAGTATTATTTTGTTTTATTACAGGTATCACAGACATAAGTTTCAGTCTTAATGATGACAATCAGGAATATTAAACTGTAATTCCTGACAACAGATAACATAAAATTCTTTTACATCAAATGACTTAACATTTCGTACATTTTCATAATAAAACCGAAAAATTTTTTCCATATCTAAAATAAAATTAAAAGTGACTTCATTAACAAAAAAAAAGAGTATTTTTTTTAAAACATCGCAGTCGTGTTATTTCTGCATATGGAAATGCAGTAGGATTTCTACTACCTATTGCACAAATACAATTCTCACATATATGTATATTGCACTTTTTCATAATTTTATTAATTATATGTCCTCCTAAGTGATAAAGACAATGTCATGTTGTTAAAAATAACATTTCTGACTCGACCCGACCCCGAGTCAGAAAAGTTTGATCAAAAGCAAGATTTGAACCACAATTTCTGCAAAAATCTTACTTTTGATCAAACTTTGCCCTGTTACAAATGGCGAATCAAAGAGCCAATCAAAAATCGACTAACGGTGTCCATACTCTCACTAGAGGTACTCTAGTTCATTACAACTTTTTTCCGCCACTAGCAGTCCAGGTTTCTATAGTCAAAGGTTACACCGACTTTGCACTAACACACGTACAAAAATCCTATGATTGGTCAGAATAAAACCATGTCGGATGCGCAGTACGGATCGGCGCGAACGTGAAACAAAAGAGCGAGTGCCACTACTTGTTATACTGTGGTGTGACGCCACCTTAATTCTTCCATACTTTTTCCGCTGAAAACGCACCCACTCTTTCTTCCAAGTTATCGAACACTTCTCAGAGGGCACCACGATTGCTGGTCACGCAAAACTATGGGAGTTGGTGGTTGGTGCCGTTGGTGGCTTCGTGTTGGTTCGGTCTATCTCGCTACTTGTCACCGCTTCGGCCCCTCGACTCTGTTCCACCGTACAAAGGACTACGACTTACCATGTCGGAGCAGTAAGTGCCCCCGTACCCCGTTCAGGACACTCGCGCGACTAATCTCAAAATTTTATCCGCGCAACCTTTATCGCACTAAGACTCGGTGGAGCGCGATCGCTCCGAAGCAGCCGCGATCGCGCGAGGTTAGAATCGCGAACGCTTCCAGCAATGATGTAGATTGTTGTCACTCTCAAACAGCCCCGGAGGGGGGGGGGGGGATTCCTCATCCCCGTCGACTCCGCTCGCGATCGCGCCCCACGTAACAGACGTTATCTCGTTGATTCTTTCAGTGACGACACTTTGCTGGACGAAGATCTCGGGGACGAGGAGTACGATCTGGGTAACGACGAGGAGGAGGCCCTCCTAGCGGACGACTATGAACTGGAAAGGGTAAGCATACCGTTTGCCCATTATCTCCCACCTGCCGGTTGAGACCTCACGCCCCTCTGACATGTTCAGCTATCTCTCTCTCTCTCTCTCTCAATTGTGCCATACAATGATACCTTAATTTGGACATTGTCTCAGTTTTAGATCCTTATTTAGTGTTGCTTTCGTTGAGCTAACTCACGGAGTTAGTTCAGTTATCCGAGGATAGTCGCCCCATGACTATTGTCGCCGGTAATCGAGCTGATAGCGTTAAAGGCAACGGCGTTATTCCTCGTTTCTCGTAAAAGTACTCCTCGCGAGAGGCGCTCCACTTTGCACGAATCAGACACTCCGCACAACCTGAGATCCCCCTAATCTCGTACAGTAACGCCTGTGGCGTCGATATTTATATTTTATGTACAATATGTATACGCTGCTGTTACCCGTTGTACATTTTTAATGCGTTTTCTGCATGAATTAAGAGAGTCAGAGCCGCAATACATGGTGCGATTACCGACTGTATCGAGGAGCCGACTGTGTCGGGGGAAAGAATTCTGTCCAGGGAAGGATCAGTTCTCTCCCGCGTACCTTTTGTCACATACGAGCCCAGAATTTGAAAGTTACACGCGCGATACACACATCGACTGCTGTATACACACGCGTATCTAGTTTAAATATATGTAAATGTATCTGTATGTGCCGCGCAACGTCTGTCGTGTCGTGATGATATTCTTAACGGTTACAAATAGACCGCTGCTAGATATGGAAAAACGTGATTTATACGACGGGTCTATCAACCCAAATTGAGACTATTCAGTTTCAGTGCGAACCACCTTTTTTCACCCGGGCGTAAATGTTTTGTCAACATTGTGCCGCAGAGTTATGCAGGTAGAAAGAATACAGATAGCTGCCGATTAAAGAGAGACATTGTAAAGTAACGTTTGTTGTATACGAGAAAAGTTACCGCGCTTTATTCAGGTGCAAAAACGACTTCGAGGCAACGTCACGTCTCCGGCTCAGAACATTTGGATTTGTCTTAACGCGTTTCCGGGACACGATCTGCAACGTACGAAACTTTGTAATTGGAAAAACGTTTCGCTCAACAATATCGATGCTGTATGTATTCGCTTTACTTGCCGTGCAAATGCGATTGTAAACTAAGAATGGGATCAAGCGGGATCGAGGATAATGGAACGGAAAAAGCCCGCGGTGTTCCATTCAGACGATTCAATTGATTGACGGTACGCAATCTCTGGTTGTCGATGTAAATTTCCATAATTATATCTCGCCTTGTTCTCAAAAAAGAGTTCATTTCTCTGAATGGCTTAATGTGAAGCAACGAATGTAAAATATAGAGGAAAGACCCTCGTTATGTGACAGGCTTCTAATGTGAGACAGCGAGATTTCTGCTAAATTAATAGGCTGTTGACTCCGCCATGAATTTATTGCCCCTGGAGCGAAATCTGTTCGGTGAAAGATTCACTCTTGGATTCTGTAATCGTTGCAAGAAAAGATTTGTGATTGAATGTTGACAACCTGCTATCTCATATTAGAAACCTATCTCATAATGGAGGACTTTCCTCTATAATTGTGCCGTGTAAAGAGCGAAACGTAGTTAATTCATTCTTCCGCTTAATCGCTAATACTTTACGACGACGACGGTCTCTTCCGCGCGGGGGAAAAAGAACTTTTCATTTTATTTCACATAAATTCCGACGATCAACGAGGAAAGTATTTCAAGGTAAATAATAAATGTACGCGTAAAGGAATCTTTATGCGACGAGGTGAGTTTTTACATTAAGCCCTTCCGATACTTTAATCTCATCGACTTGATCTTCTCGATCTCCCACAACACTTGGCGGCTGCGAAAAGCCGTCGCGGTGACTCCAATGCGAAATTGTACCGCGAATTTTAGCATTAAGTACCCTAGCTCGTCCGATAAGTGGATGCTGCAGAAAATAATTCAGTTATATCGGCGCGTATATATTCCAAGATTTCATTGACAACTTTTGCACACAACGATTGAAATTATACAAATTATATCGCACATCCAAATTGAAGCTTGCTAAACGCAGCGAGAGTAACTCGTGCTCTCCGATTACAGCTAATGCGATACACAATAGAGTTTTACGAGTTGCATTGCGAGTCTCGTGTGTACTGAAGTCCGGGAAGAGTAACCTTTGTAAATAGTAAATTCTATCGTACAACTGCATGTGTATGTCGAGTTTATAGCTGAATTATATTGTACCGCATTGATAACGCGCGAGTCTTCTTCCGCGGGGCACAAGCAAAATTCTATTCATCGATCAAGATCGACTCGTTCGATTGTTACGCGATACAACTTATCCCACGTTACGTTCCTTTCTCACCAATAATGCCGCATATACGCTAACAGTTTCTCGCTGTACACTCGGACTTGCAGCAATCCGTCGGTCACGCTCCTTTATAAGACTTGTGTTTCACTATTATTACCGTTAGACATAAGAGCATGCCTCTCCCGAGTTATGTTAACGAGTGCGATAGGCGGAGAATAAGATCTTTAAGAAGACAGAAGTTAAAAAAAAATCCACGTTTCACGCTGTGCCGAGAGGAGATTTCGCACTCGAATGCACAGACAGTGCGAGACTCGGACTTATATACGAATGTACATATTTAAAACCGACACACACGTTTATGTTTCACACAAACGGAAACGATATTTCCGCATACGCACGGCTTTAGATACGTTAGTGGTATATACATGTAGATATTATATAACTACACTATAATGGATACATTTCGTATTTTGCATTACAAATATCTGGCAATTTGATTCCCCCCGAGCAGCAGAATAGCTATAAGGGAGAAGAGGAAACAGATGATGTGCTGGACTTAGGAGTCACGGACGCGCTCGACGACTTAGACGCTGAAGATGAAAATATAGAGTTTAGTAGAGGCAATACTGATAAACGTAGCGATAACGATTTCTATAAGGACGGAGAGCACCCGGAGGCGCAGTCGACGTCGTCGTATTACGAGCAGGACGAGAATGCCGAGTACGCGAACGAACACGAGGCGTTGCCTCAGTCCGGCAGAAATTCGGAGTCGAGTAGCGTTAATGTTTCGGGCATGGGCGATCTGCGCGAGAAGATCGTGCAGAAAAACGTGCAGAAGAGCATGTTGTACGTCGGCAACGGGCAGGGAATGGAGGACGACGACTGCGAGGAGGCGAAGGAGAGGCGGAACAGATTTCAAAACGAGCGCACGATGATCTCGCTGAAGATGAACAGCGACATCCCGGACACCCTGGAGAACGTCCTCACGTCTACGGAGCTGTCCAGAGCGCCGTTCCGGGGAAGAGGACGGGGTCGTGGGATCAGGGGGAGCCGAGGAGGGAGATTTAATGTACAAAATACTGGAAACTTCAATCCAAGGTAGCGTTTCGTATATTGACGACCAACTCGTAATTAATATGGTAATAGTAAGTTTTAGTCGACCTTAACTGGCCCGTGTTTGATACAAATAAACTACAATGTGACGTTTTGGCCAATCAAAACTTTTACTGTATAAAATCGTATTCTATAATCATTGAACGTAACATTGTAATACGATTTTTATAGTTGGTGCAATTTTTTGACATCATTCCTTTTGTAGAGAAGATAGATTTGAGTACTTTTTAAACCAAAATTTTGCTCCTTATATATTTGTTCTTTCTACGCGTACCTATACTTGGCCTTTTCTGTATCTTTTTTTTTAACGGGGAATTTTGCTAGTAAGTAAACTTTATTGCGGCGTTTCGACCAAGGGTTTAGGTCCTTCTCATGCAAGTTCTAAAAAGAAACGTCCGATAATCGGGATTACAAACTAATCAACGTATACAGAACAAATTACCAAATCAACAGTAACATAAATCCAAGAGATATTTAATCTTTTACATTATTTTATCCGCTGACAAACCATACCTCATATTTTATTTTTTTATTTTAATCTCGTTTCTTTTACATATTACGATTATTTAGTAATTTGTTTAGCTTATAATCCCGATTATCGGATGTTCCTTTCTAGAACTTTCTTGAGAAGGACCTAAACCCTTGGTCGAAACGTCGCATTGTATTTTTCTTACATTAAACACGAGCCAGTTAAGGTCGACTAAAACTTACCTATTGTTATTTATTACTGGCGAACCTAAAGAGATTTCTATCTTCGTAATTAATAGATATAATAATCGATGGGAGGGGGGGGGGGAATTAGTAACAAATGTTGAAACGTTTCTAAGGTAGTTTCCATTGTCTCGCAGGTTTGGTACGATACGGCCGTTTGAAAATCAGCCGCCTGCGTGCAGACCGCCACTGATAGAGACCAGACCGCCGTGTGGTCCTCTCCTTGGCGTACCAAGTAACGTACAAAATCAGCAGATAATGTACCAACAAGCTAATCCACAACCACCCTTCCAACAGCCCTTCGGTCCGAACGGTCCGATGCAAGGGCCGCCGGCGCAATTCGTGGAGAACAGGCCGCAGTTCAATCCCGGGCCGTTTCAGGGCCCGGGGCCGCGCCCGATCGGCTCGAGGCCTCCTCCCGAGTACGGGCCCAGGGGTCCCCTCGCCGCCGGATCCATGCAGGGACTGAGCTTCAATTGCCTGCCCAATCAGCAGCCGTATCTCCCGATGCAGCCGCCGTTTCAAAGTCCAGCCGGCCTCATGGTTCAGGAGAACCGGCCGATGCAGGAGAACCGGCCGATGCAGGAGAACCGACCGATGCAGGAGAACCGGCCGATTCAGGGTAATCAGGGGCCCTTGCTGCAGGGCGCGGGATTGCTCCTCGGTAATTCGAGCATGCTGCTGCCCGCGAATCTGTCGATGCTGCCGCCGGCGGGGAACCTGCCGATGCCGCCTATGCAGGGATTCCCGCGGCAGCAGCCGCCCGCTCAGGGCCCCCCGCCGCCCGTGCAAAACCTGCCGCCGGGCGTGCAAATGCCTAGTCAGCCGCCCTTCGAGAACAGGCTGCCGCAGTTCCAGGAACCGCCGTTCCAAGAGAGTCGCGGCGCGTACGACACGAGGGCTGGTTATCATTCCGATCAAGTACCCAATAGCCAATTTAATAATACGATGGCACCGGCACCGCCACAGTCGGTATCCAATGTGTCGCACGGTGTGTCTTTGCCTCCAGGCCACAAAATTCTAATCAACCCTCATTTCAGAGGCACCGTTCAGCCCGCGAACGACTGTGAGTTCTTCTAACCGAGTATCTATGTATTGCATTTAACTGCGCAATTGTATTCTCTGATCGTGTCCCCTCTTTTACGGCATGTGCATTTAGCTCGACTGGTATGGGACTCCAATCAGCAAGTCCAGCCGCAGGCTTCTCACAGCGGACAATTTCCACAACCTCCCTCGTCGTATCAGAATCAGGGGTCGTACAATCAGTCTCAGCAGGGTCCGCCGCAGTATCAGCGGAACTATCAGCAAAACAAAAGTGATGTGAGTACTCTTCCGTGATGCAACGCGGGACGAAAAGTTGTTAAATGAACGGATAAGTTGCAAATCGAATTAAATTTTGTCATCAGGACCCGTATGCATATTTCTCCGACGTGTGGCAAGAAAACAGGCCGCAGAGACCTCAAAATATGAGCCCGAGCAAGCATTACTCTTCAGACAGTAATTATGGTCGCGAGAGTAATTATAGCGACAGTAAATATAAATCGGAGGGCCAGTGGGATCAAAGGGATAATTATCAAGAAGTAAATATTTTCAAGCGACATCTGCATTATCTTGCTTACTTTTACAATTTGCAATACTCACTCGTCTTGTCGCGATGTCAGGATCACAGAGGCTCCCATCAGAGTTACCGAGAGAGAGAGTTGCCGTTGCGAACAAGAAACGATCACGTACAGAGAAGCAGAACGCCGCCGAATATGTATCGCAACGATCCTTACGATCAAAAGATCTCGAGACCGGTGAACGTCGTGCCCCGTGGCGTGAACAGGCCTCCGCAAAAGAGGATCTCCGAGTCGTCGGATAAAGGACCGCGGGAGATGAGCCCGAAACGCAGTAAGCCGCCCAACAGAAATCTCCAAGAGGTGCGAAGAGCGGACACGGTAGACGAAACCGTTGCCGACAAGGTGAATCTCTCATTTCGCGAACTCTACCTTTCGTAGCAATAGCTGGTAAATATATCGCGAAATTGTAATCTCTCAGGAGGAGGATAACGATCCGGAGATGCAGGAGTACCGTAAGAAGATGGAGGAGCAGAAACGTCTTCGGGAGAAGTTGCTGCGCGAGAAAGAAAACAGGCGTAAAATGGCCGCGATAGAGAAACAAAATGAAGATGCGAAAACAGATTCGAGCATTGCCGCAGGTAAATTGCACTGTTATTTCTACAGCTGACTACATCGTAGAATTATAATACACTTCTCCTTGTTTTATTATCGATTATAATAATGCAACGGAAATTTTTCAGCGAACGAGAATACGCAGCAAGAAACGAAGCCTGTGTCGACGCTGATGGGGCTTGTAAACGACGGCGCTATTAAAACTCGCCCTGGTGTTGCCAAAGGACGCAATCGTCCTGTCAATACACAGAGCACAGAGGTACATCATTAAATGCATCATTATATTACACTCTTCAGTCCTGATTAATTTCTTAATGCTGAGTATTAACGAGATGTACAACTATGCAATATATCTCTTCTTTTTTGTGAATGTGTAAATCTTTTGTGTGTATATGCACACGTGAGTCCATGGGTGTATGCGTGCATATATGTGTGGAAAAGAAAGATTCTTACGACAAGCACAATAAATTTCTATTCCTGCATCAAATATATATAAAGTAAAGATAACGGAAATAGAAGTGATCCAGTGATAGTACCTGTTAAGTGATATTTTTTAAACATACATTTTATAACATTTATTATAAAGTATCACAAAAATTATGATTCTCCATGTAAATGGTTTTAAAAAATGGCATTTCCTTTCACTGGTTTATTCCACTGATTAATTTTATAATTATAAAATAATATATATGAAATTAATCAAAATGCGAAGTCATACTGCGAGTCTGAGAATGAACATACGATTTCTCAGACTTTCTAAAATTACTTTCTCAGACTCGCAGTATGACTTCGCATTTTGATTAATTTCATATATATTATTTTATAATTATAAAATTAATCAGTGGAATAAACCAGTGAAAGGAAATGCCATTTTTTAAAACCATTTACATGGAGAATCATAATTATATATACATTTTTAAACAAACTATCAATGACTCTTTATGCGAGTTAGACGTTACTGTACATTTTCCTTATATATTTTAATAAAATATACTTTTTTCAATCAATTTTGTTTCTTTTATTTCCTCCGGACTGAGACGCACGTTAACGAATCTTAAGATTCAAAGCTCGCTCAATTTTTACTTGAAGTTATTTCTTTCATTGTTCAGAAGAGACATATTAGAATTGAATTAAAACTAGCTTTGTGTTGCTAATATCTTTTTTTTTAAATTATTGTTATCCTTCGCTTAGTAAATTTTGTCTCTAAAATAACGTATTTTTTGTTGTAGACAACGGACAGACCATCTAATGTGCGAATTATCCGAACGATACAGACCACCGATTTATCTGACACGAGTGGTTCAAAAAGTAACACCGGACTTGCGACTAATCAAGCCGGCGATACTGTACAAACGAGACAAGTGGTGCAGCAGTCCGGCATGCGAAGAGTCGTGATACAGAAGCCTCTGTTGAACTCGCAAAAGATTGCCACCACGATACAAAAAACTGTCTCCAATCTGCAAAAGAGTCAGGGATTACAGCAGAAGATCACCAACACGCAGGTCATACAGACTCAGAAGATTTTGCAGAATCAGGGTAATGCGTTGCAAAAGTCTGCGATCGGTCCGAAAGCGACGGTCGTCAATCAGAGAGTGGTGGCGCATAAAACACCGGGTGGCCTGCAAAAGACCGTGATCAACGACAGCGCGAATGTTCACGGCCAGAAGGTCACGAATGCGCAGCAAAATCCCCAGCGAATTGTGCTGCAAAAGTCTGCGGTTCAAGCGAAGAAGTTACCCGAGATAAAGACAAACACGGTTAAATTAGAAAATTTGGCCGCGAGCACGTCTGAGGCCCAAATCAGACGTATGTGTCAAGCCATCGGAACCATTGAGGTGACTATATTTACATGAAAAAAAAATGTTCACCTGGCACATCTACTTTTATTAATCCCCATCACTTTTATTACGCACGACTCATACATATACTTTCTCATGTTTACGCTTACGGAAAATATTTAGTTTTAGGCCTTATTTAGACTCCAAAGGACCACGTGTTATTTCTGCACATGCATTTTTTTAAATTTTTCTACATAAAAGTCGATAGGACTTGAGATATTCCGTCGTAGGCAATTTATAAAACTCACTTTATCGGAGTATGTATTGGAGACTGCTCCGTATATGTATATGTTACATTCGATTGATTGTTCTTTTAGTTTTTAATTTTGCCATTGTTAATTTCAAAGAGATATGTATTTTAATTTATTATATTCATTCCAAAGACATGTATTAGAAATACGAAAGCTTTTTTTTCTTATAACATATCTTTATTGTATGAAGAACTTGTTTTATATAGAGTTATTGCATAAATGTCAAAATCATAAATTTTCTATTTTGTTAAGTTGTTAGATACGCATATGGCACGTGACGTGATTAGTATGTTTTCTTCACGGAGATTGCTATAATATCTATTACCATTTTATATATATTGAGATGTTATTTTCTGAAAAAGGAAATCTTTATAATATGGATGCTATATTATATCGTTATACAATTACAAATATTACATACACGTGACATATAAGATATTTGGTACCTAGTTCTGATTACATTATATATACATCATTTTAGTTTATATAATTTGCTCAGTATTATATTTTCTCCATGTATAGAATGTAACTCAGAGGCTCTAAAGATGTAACGGAACATGTACAATTCTAAAGCTGATTTAAAACAGCTGGTGTAATAAGAAACATCTGCAAATTCCGCAAAACAATTAGACCGTTCAGTTGACAGCTTTGTACTAACTCCTCGTTTCGTTTGAACTCGAAGAATGCGTTACGTCCAAGATTCAGCCAAAAATTATGTGCTTTTTTTTACATCTTATAAACTTATACTTATTTTAAATAAACGATGTATAATTGATAATCTAATAACCAGTGTCTTCTCTATTCTTCGTGTTATAGAGCATACGCATGGGCGAGGGTAGCGCAACCATTGTGTTTAAGACGCAATCTGCCGCTATGGTGTTTCACAAGAAATACCAGCGTAAAATGCTCGATCTATCGCTGATAACCGTACGTCTGGTGCCGCAAAGCGCACCCGGGAGTAAAGCGGTCACGGCGCTCGCGAAGAAATCCTAAAGGGGAAAGAAAGAATGTTGAGATATCCTCAGTATATCTTAAATGTTAATTTGATGTAAACCGCGGACTAGAAGACGATACTTTCCTCGTTTCAAGATTCATTGGACCTGTTCAATAGAGATATAAAAAAATGTATCTATATTTTATATATATGCACATACATACACACATACACATATACATTCGTATGCATATACATGTTTCCAAAAGTATATTATACACTGCAGATAAGCTTGTAAATTTTAGACGATTCAGTTTTCAGTCCAATAATGATGTAAATGATAAGTTTTCGTAACATTCAAACGTATACTGAATGCAATCCAATATTATTTATGCCTTCATCTGTACATATGATGAAAAATTGTATATTTCATATAATATGTAATGATTTGCATATAAAATAAAGTTATTCGCAACAATATGATAGCGCAGAAGAGAAATAGTAATTGTATCTAAAATTATTATAGCGATGTAGAGTAACATCGCGAAAATAAAAGTGCTTCTTTTTGACGGAAGTAGTTATTCTGTTGGAATCAGCGTTCGCGCCGATCCGTACTGCGCATCCGACATGTTTTTATTATGACCAATCCCAGGGTTTTTGTACGTGTGTTAGTGCAAAGTCGGTGTGACCACAGATTAATAGACAGATAGCCAAAGACCCGGGTTGAGGCGAGACCAGCAGTTCTCACTGGTTT
>NW_011966271.1:7995-13002 GCF_000949405.1 Vollenhovia emeryi | reverse complement strand
CAGCGGCCAAGTTTCGGCGCTTGACCCCATGACTCATAACATGGAAAATAAGAATACGCGTCCAGGTGTTCGCGCTAATCAAAGGCATCCCGGTGATATCTATTACATGCACGCGCCGCGGATCGCGTAGCGCCGCGGACCTTCCCGCGCTGCGGATCGCGTAGCGTCGCGGTCCTCCCCCTCCCCGCGCCCCTGCGGATCGCCGCAGAATATCTCCTTCCCCGCGCCCCGCGGATCGCCAAGCGTCGTGGAATAATAAGCGTGGAACTCCTCGACATCGTTCACCTTGATAAGAAAATCATCAGCCAGGTTTCGGCGCTTGACCCCGTGACTCATACCCGTCCAGGTGTCAAAAATGACAGGTCAGCATCTAGATCGCGGTCTCCTCGCCGCGGAGTACCCCCGCCCCGCTCCCCCCTCGGAGCTCCCGAGTTAGAATCCCCCTATATACCCTACTCGGGTGGTGTCTTTCTGTGCTGTATGCCGGCCCGTTCGAGTAGTCCGCGGAATTCCTTGCTCTCAAACTGTCGCCCGTTGTCTGTGATTATCCTCTTGAGGCAGCCGTGTTGGAGGATGACATTTTCTCTGACTACCTTGGTTACTGCTGTGGCGGTAGCCTGTCTGAGCGGTTTAACGGTAACCCACTTGGTGAACGTATCCTGTGCCACGAGTATCCATGTATTCCCGTCCACTGAGCGCGGTAGCGGTCCGATCAGATCTACCGCTATGACGTTTGCTGGTTCTGTCACCTGGCTATGGTGCATGAGTCCGGCTGTTTGTTGTTGCTGCACCTTATGGAGTCGGCAGCTCTTGCATTGGCGTACGTATTTTGCTGCTTCTCTCGTCATTCCCGGCCAGTAGTAGTGTTGCATGAGTCGGGCGATCGTTTTGGTGATCCCGAGGTGTCCTGCCGTGTCGGCGTCGTGACATTCTCGTAGCGTCTGTTCCCGTCGGTCTTTGGGTATGCATAACTTCCAGGCGGTGGTGTCGGTGTCTTCGTTATTGGAGTATCTTCCTTGGAAGTGTCGGTATAGATAGCCTCCTTGTAATCTGTAGTCTGGGTGTTGCTGTGGATTTGTTATTATCCTCTGTTTTGTCCGCTCGTACCATGTGCATGTTTCCGTCGGGCTGATTGTGGCCAATTCGGTGGTTGTGCACTCCTCCCCCTCCTCTACAGGTTGGCGTGACAACGCGTCGGGGACGTGATTCAGTGAGCCTCGTCTGTATTCTATCTCGAAGTCATGTTGTTGTAGGGATACTGCCCACCTTGCCAGCCTGCCGGTCGGGTTCTCCAGTGTGCGTAGCCACCGCAGGGAGAAGTGGTCGGTGATAACGCGGAAGTGGTATCCTTCGAGGTACGGTCTCATTTTTTCTATTCCCCAGATTACTGCCAGGCATTCTTTTTCGGTCGCTGAATAATTTTTCTCGGCTGGGCGGAGCGTGCGACTGGCGTAAGCCACGACTCGTTCTTGTCCGTCGATATCCTGTGTCAGGACGGCCCCCAATCCTACGTCGCTGGCGTCGGTTTGTAGGACGAAGGTTTTCGTGAAGTCTGGGCATTGGAGTACCGGTGCGGTGGCGAGTTGTGCTCGTACTGTCTGGAACGCCCGTTCCTCGGCCGCCCCCCACTCCCAGCGGGCCTTCGCCTGTAGCCGGTTATTGAGAGGTGCTGTCACGGTGGCGATGTCTGGGATGAATCTCCGGTACCACGAAACCATGCCAAGGAACCGTCTTAGGGCGGGTACTGAGCCTGGGGTGGGCATCTCCAGTATAGCCCTTACTTTCTCCGGATCGGTACGTAATCCTTCTCGGTCCACCACGTGGCCTAAGTATCGTAGGCTCGTTCTACCAAACTGACACTTTTCTCTGTTAATCCGTAGGTTGGCGTCCAGTAGTCGCTGCAAGACTTCTCGTAAGTTGTGGAGGTGCTCGTCGAATGTCCGGCCTAGTACGACTATGTCGTCGAGATACGCGAACGCCCGGGGCTCCATATCCGGTCCGATGATTCGGTCGAGTAGCCGTTGGAAAGTGGCCGGTGCGGCGTGTAGCCCGAAAGGCATTACCTTAAAGCGAAATTGTCCCCGCCCGGGGATTGCGAATGCGGTGAGTGGTCTACTGTCCGCGTGTAATGGTACTTGCCAGTACCCGTTCCGGAGGTCGATCGTCGATAGGTACCGTGCGTCGCGGAGTTGATCCAGGATGTGTTGGACCGGTGGTAGTGGGTACGCGTCTTTCTCTGTGACTTCGTTTACCTTGCGGAAATCGATGCAGAAACGATATCGACCGTCTTTCTTCCGGGCTAGCACTATTCCGGAGTTCCAGGGGCTGCTGATTGGCTCGATGCATCCCTCGCTCAGCATTTTGTCTATTTCGGTGTCGATAATCTCCTGCATCGCCGGGTTGTAGGTTCGGTATCTCTGGCGTATCGATTCTTGTCCGGTGCGGAGGCGGATCCGGTGCTCCGTCATCTGTGTCGTCTTGTTCGTCAGTTCGAACTTCGGTAGCAGCTCTTCTAGCAGTTCGTTTAGTCGGCCCTGCTGCTCTGGTGAGCACTCGGTCAGTCCGTTTTCTTGTTCGCCCCCGTCGGTCGGTCGGAGGGCGGCTATTCCGGGTAGCGTCCATTGGAATCCGGCTTTGTTAAGTAGGTGCATCCCCGCGATCACGTCTACTGTGAGGCCGGGGAGGACGTGGAAAGTGTGTGTTCCTCGGTATCGTCCCAATTCTACTTCGATTTTGATTTCTTCGCTAATCGGGCTGATCTGGCCATTTGCTAGGTGCACGGCGGTCGTGATGCGGCGGCTGCGTCCTCGGTGTCGTATTCGGTTGGCTACGTTGGTCGAGAGGTAAGAGAGCACTGCTCCGCAGTCCAGCAGCGCGTTGTATCTTCCTTCTTGTATCCGAATGTGGCCCATCGGTCGAGGGTCGGTGCGGTCGTGGTCGGGGTTGATGCTGGGCAGATAGCGTTTCAGGAGGCGTCGCTGGTCCCTGGTTCTTCGGTGGGCCGGGGATTGCCCTTCTTTCCCTCGGCCCCTAGCGGGTTTCCCGACTGCGTTCCGTGGCAGTCCCGTGTGAGAACCCCTTCTTTCCCGCACTGGGAGCAGAATAGTTTCGGTGGTCGTCGGCAGTAGCGTCGCACGTGTCCTCGCTGCCCGCAACCCCAGCAACAGTCGCGAGGGTTGTATCCCGGGGAAATGGTCGCGGCGTAGGCGTCGGAGTTACCTCGCGGCTTGATATTTTTGGCGGGAGCCTGGTACGTCTTTTCGTAGCGCCGGGCCTGTTCGTATTCGTCGGTCCTCTGTAATAACTCGGCCATCATCTGGAAATCGCTTCGCCTGATGTAGAGGTGGTATTCTGGTCTTAAATTGTGGTACGTCCTCTCCAGGCGGTCGGCTGGTCGCATCTTTCCGTGTCGCCTCATTAGTGTCTGTAGTGCGGTGGTGTATTCTCGAGCGTTCTCCCCTGGCTCCTGTTTGCGTCCGGCAATGGCCTCCTCCAACTTGAACCGTGACTCTGTCGGGGCGTAGAATTGCCTGAAACATTCCTCAAAATCCTGCCAGCTCTGCCAATCGTCCCGGTTATTCCGGTACCAGAGGAGGGTGGAGTCTTTGAACAGGAGTGGGAGGCACGGTCGCAGTTGTTCCTGTGTCATCCCATAGCTGGTGCGTAGGTCCTCTAGCCGCTCGAGGAAGGCGATCCCGTCTTTCCCGTCGAATTGACAGCCCCATTTTCGGACGGTGTCTAGGATGGCCGCGGTCTCGGCCAGTCCCTTCGTGCTCTTTGGTCGTAGCGGTGTTCGGCCGGTCTTTCTGTCTACCTCGTCGTCCTGGTCGTCCTGGCTATCGTCCTCGGAATCAGGGAGCGGGAACTTTTGTGCCTGCCGTACGCTTTGCAGGAGCCGGGCGCGTAGATCGTCGCGCTTGCCGTCGGTCGGCAGTTCGCGCTCTTGCAGCGCCTTGATTAGCTCCTCCTTTGAGAGGGCGTGCACCCACCCGGTAGGGGTCGGCGTTGCCATGTCGGCCGTGTTTTACAATTTTTCTCCTATAGCGACCTAGTCTTTACTGTCTGTAACTGTCGGTCTTTCACTCTTCGAGTCCCTGTTCGGGCGCCATTTGTAACGTTGGAATTTTTGGGCTACGGATAGCCTGGAGATTCCAAGGTTCGGTCGGTGGGCTGGTCGAAGAGTGAAGGATGAGACCTATAATTTCAGTAAAAGACTAGTTTATTCTATTTCGACGTGCTTACAGCTAATCCTTAATATTATCGCTCGCAATACTTAATACTAGTACTTAATGCTAATCGCTTATAATCTAAGGCCGCTTCGGCGGCGATCTTCGTATTCGTGTGCTGGCGCGTTGCGCTGCTGAGGATTTACGGTTATACGATTCGCGGACCGGTGTTCGGGTGTGTTCGGTTTCGGCGGCGTGAGCGCGGTCCGTTCGGTATCGATGTTCGGCGGCGCGGGCGCGGTACGCTCGGTTCGGTCGCACGGTTAGCGCAGGCGCGGTTCGGCGGTCGCGGCGCGTGTCGCGGCTGCCGGTGACAGCTCGCGGCGCGTGTGTATGGAACGGGGGTTAGGTCGGTGTGTTGCCGGTGCCGCTCAGTTCGCGGATTCTTTTATCGGGTAGTGCTCATCACGCATCTACCCGTGGTGGAGTCGGCACTCAACTCGCGCCTCGGAAGAGAGGAAGCGGTCGCTCAGTACGCGGCCTGGGGTGGGCACTCAGCTCGTGCCGTGCTAGGTTAGGTGAGTGATTCCGCTCAGTGCGCGGTTCGGGGTTACCGACTCAGTACGCCTTCTCCGGGGAGACGACCTGCTCAGTTCGCTGGTCGGAGGATTCTGATTCTCTCGGCTCGCTCGGGCTCTTTTATACCGTAAGTTCGTGGGCGCGGGGGTTAGAAACGAGACAGGGGAAGAGCGCAGGGTGGGGTGCAACGTTGCTCTTTGTTGTCACGTTACACTATTGCAGAAAAATTGTCGATTTTTAAAGTGCTACGACTTCGTGAAAC
>NW_011966271.1:4874-7681 GCF_000949405.1 Vollenhovia emeryi | reverse complement strand
CTCAAACGACTCTACGGAGTTGCAAAAATTTATTTCGCGGTTTGTTCCGGATTCAAACAGTAATTCTCTGTTCTCAAGCGTTATGTATTTGCAAAGAGAGAACTACCGAGACAGTGGAATATCGTTAGTTCTCCCAAATAAACCTCGCGATCTAAACAGTTTTGACCATGAGATGTTTCGCAGTCAAACGCCGTTATTGGTAAACGCTCTCACATTATTTCGAATTTGTCCGCCAATTCGGAGAGAGCAGGTGTCTATTCTCCGAAAAGAGGGGATTTCTCTTCGTAAGGATTCCGCGCCACGAAACGGGATCTCTGGTCAGAACAAAGTAGCTGGCTTAAAGATAGGACGTGTTACCCGGTCTCGGTTACCGCTTTTATATTGTACGATCAACGTCGTTCGATATACCGTCACTTAATAAATAATTGAAAAGTGCACAAATACTCAACTGACTTTTGAATTCCTGTCACGGCGAGCCTTCTGATAAGGCTGTATCAGCCTCCGTGGAAGAGTCGCGATTTCGCCGTGCCAACGGCGGAAAACCGACGAGCGACGAAAACACACATAAATCTGTTCAAATTAGTACGAGTTTGAAGATTGAAGCCTACTCTTTAAAATGAGATGTCGAACATTGACCTACGATTTTTTCCGCCGTTTTGTAGCATTTTGAACGTTTTTCGACAAAAGTGCTATAATTTCGTGAAAAAACCCATACGACAATGTTTCTGGGCTCATTTTAAAGGGCGAAGCCTCTACTTTCGCATGTCTAAGTCGATTTTCCTCGAAGATGCTTTACACTAGGAAGCGAGTGGAAATTTGAAAGATTTAAACTTCGAAAATTTCGGAAAACCAAACGACTCTTCAGTGTTGCCAAAATTTATTTCGCGGCTCACAGTAGCATGAATTTGAAGACTGAAGTCTACTCTTTAAAATGAGATGTCGAACATTGATCTACGATCTTTTTCGCCATTTTTGTATTTCGAACGTTTTTTGAAAATGTCAAATGTGCCGCCGGCATTAGCATAACCCAAGGTACACCACGAGGAGGTTGCACGATCGGACTTGTACCTCGTGTGTGTGTGTGTGTGTGTATGTGTGTGTGTGTGTGTGTGTGTGTGTGTGTGTGTGTGTGTGTGCGCGCGCGCGTGCGTGCGTTTGTGTTTGTGTGTGTGTGTGCGTACACGCGCGCACGTATGTCAGTAGAGTTTAGGACGATTCGTCACTCCCGCAGTGTTTAGTGACTCCAAACCTTCTCTGCTGCTGTGTTTTTTTAGAAACGTATATTACCCCTTGTTGCCTTATTACTTCTTGGCAACGCTCTTGCATATTAATGCACCGACGTATCAACTGTTGAGGAATATTGTTCCAAAGTCGTCGAAGGACATTTACCAGTTCTTCTAATGTTACACAAGGCCTTTCCAGATTTCGCAGTCGTCGTCCAAGAATATCCCATAGATGTTCGATGGGATTGAGATCTGGACTTGATGGTGGATGATCAAGGGTCGAGATGTCATTTAACCCGAGAAATCGACGGGTATTTTGTGCCGTATGAGGACGAGCATTATCTTGCATAAGCAAAAATCCTCGTCCAATCCTGTCGCGCATTGGAAGCACATGCGGATCCAAGATTTCTTCCACGTACCGTGCTGAATTTAATCCTGACGGTGGTACTACCACGAGTTCTGTGCGATGGGAGAAAGTTATTCCCGCCCACACCATCACTGAGCCACCGTGAAAAGCTCTTACTCGAGCCACATTTTCTCGATTGTATCGGCAATTGCGTGGACGCCACACCCGGTGACGACGATCATTACCGTACAGACAGAATCGCGATTCGTCTGTGAATAACACACGACTCCACTGTCTTTCGGTCCATTGCACGCGGCCCTGTGCGTAAATTAAACGCTGATGACGATGGTTTAATGTCAGCGCTGGGACTCTCGCACAACATCTCGAATATCGTGTTGCTTGTGTGCGAGCGTGCGCGCGCAGGCATGGCCAGACGGACTATCCCCACTTTACCCCCACCGCCGCTGCAGCGACCGTGCTAACGTTCTCGGCTGGCATCACTGTCTCTTTCCGGTAGTGATACCGCATGGAGGAAGACGTCCCTTTCAGCAATTCAATCAAAGGTAATCCCTTATGTTTTTATACGTAAACGATTTTCAATTTTTATATACATAAATAGGAAACATTTCATTCTTAATTAACATAATATTTCCTTAGTATATTAGATAATTCATCGTTGTTGTGCCTACGAGTTCTAGGTGATTCTTAGTTGCGAAAGCCGCAAATAAATATATATGATACAATTGTTGCAAGTCCTCGTATATATTAATATATATTTACGGCCGCCTTTATACACACATGTATTATATATATTTTTCCGATATTGAATGAATTACATTTGCTATGTGACTCTTGCAACTAAGGATAACCTATAAAGGCTCGTCTAGACGACAAGGCGTAAGGCGCGGCGCAAGAGCGCGAGCACAGGCGCAAGAGGATTTTTCCCGATCTTAGGGTCGTGGCGCAGCGGCGCAAGCGAAATAAACTAATTTTATTTCCAACGCCTACGCCTGAGCTCTTGCGCCGTGCCTTACGCCTTGTCGTGTAGACGAGGCTTAACAATTGTAAGCAGAATAATGACAAATTACCTAAAATATACTTAAGAAATATTATCTTAATTAAATATATAGAAAAATACTTTTATTGTGTATCAAAAGATAAAAGACGTTGCACAATAGCTGCGTTCAGCATTGCAAATCTGAGGCGGTTGAGTAATCTTCTGTATTCGAGTCAGCGAG
>NW_011966271.1:0-4774 GCF_000949405.1 Vollenhovia emeryi | reverse complement strand
AGAGGAGAATGAGATAGAAAGAGAAGATGAGCACTCCGACGCTTCAGATTTGCAATGCCGAACGCAGCTAATATATATATATATATTGATAATATAAAATAATTTCATATACAATAATTTTGTACACTACAATTATAAAAATATATTTTAAAAAACTGTGATTATATGTAAAACTGGCTTTATTTTTCAGGATCAGCTGTATTGGACATTGCGACTCTACACAATTGACACAAGTTTTTTGATTCTCTTTATGGATGACTCGAAATGTCGCAGTACAGTGTACATGCAGGACCATTGAGACGTACAACCTGAATGTCTCTTACGAAAAACAGGTAAGCCTTGCTTCTTATCACTTTTTGACTCATGCTGTATTTTACACACACACATATATACGAGGATGAGTCAAAAATTTTCCGAATTTTTCGTTCCACAATGTATTTACACAAAAATAGGGGTTCAATATATACGTTATTTTTCAACATAGTCTCCTCCCTTGGCATTGCACTTGGTCCAGCGGTCCACAAGCGTATTGCTTCCAAATAAGAAGGTGTATTTCTTCCAAAAAGAAAGCCACTTTTGCACCGCTTCCTGCAAGCCCAGATCTTGCTCCCTCCGACTTTCATCTGTTTCGGCCGCTCAAGGATGCTTTGCGAGGTCGTCAAATTTCTACAGACGTAGACGTGCAGGAAGCGATGCAAAAGTGGCTTTGTGACCAACCGAAAACCTTCTTCTCGGAAGGTATACGCAAGCTTGTGCACCGCTGGACCCAGTACATTGCCAAGGGAGGAGACTATGTTGAAAAATGACGTACATATTGAACCCTTATTTTTGTGTAAATAAATTGTAGAATGAAAAGTGCAGATAATTTTTTACTCACCCTCGTATATTTTTCCGATATTGAATGACTTCCATTTGCTATGTGACTCTTGCAATTGTGTATCAAAAGATAAAAGGCTACTCTCTATTCCTTTCGCACTCATACTCTCTTTCGCACTCTCACCTACACAACTTTCACTTTCGCTACCGGAAACGGAAGTGCTAATCATTAATAATAATAATATAAAATATTATATAATAATATATGTTCATAAACTTTTTAAGCGCAGTACACGATGCCAAAGGAATTTCAATATTTATCAAAAAGGCGAAAGAATCAAATAATTTGTCGCGAATTGACTTATTATAAACATTCGAAGTTATTGCATTCAACCAATACAGCATCTAATATAATAGAAGCAGAAAACAGTAATAATACTTTTACAAATAATGATACATTTAATGAAATTAATATTTTGTCTCAAAATCTTCATGAAATAAGTGAGTCAAGTGTGGAATCACTCTCTGATAGAAAAAGCAATGGTCATGTTGAAGCACAAGAGTATATTTCCGATATAAGTAATATCTCTGATTGTACTAATAAGACGACTTTACGGAAAGATTTACAAAAATTAATTATTGAACGAAATATTGCACATAATGTTGTTAATGAGTTACTGGTTATTTTAAGGAAACATGGCCATGTAGATTTGCCAAAAGATGCAAGGGTGTTACTTCAAACGCCACGAAATGCATCTATTAATATTAAATCCCTGGGCGGTGGCCGTTATATACATTTTGATATTTTCTCGGCTTTGCAGCGATCCATAAAAATATATTCTGAATTTATTATAGGGAATGAAATAAAATTAAATATTAATGTTGATGGTGTACCACTTTGTAAAAGTTCGGGAAGTCAATTTTGGCCCATAATGGCATCTATTGAAGATGTAGATACATATATACACAACCTTTTATAATCGGTATTTTTCATGGCCTGTGTAAACCTAATGACGCTAACGACTTTTTACGCGAATTTGTTAATGACTTTATTCTTCTTTCTCAGACAGGCATCATTGTTTCTAATAAAAAATATACAGTAACTCTTAATGCAATATTATGTGATGCTCCGGCAAAATCATTTATTACCTACACAAAAGGTCATACAGGATATTTCTCTTGTTCCAAATGTATTCAAGAAGGTGATTTTGTAAGTAACAGAGTAGTTTTTCTAGAAACTCACAGTATGTTACGTACAAACGACACATTCAAAAATCGTATACATATTGAACATCATACAGGTGATTCCATATTAGAAAAACTTGCCATTGGAATGGTATCTCAAATACCATTAGACTATATGCATCTTGTTTGCTTAGGTGTTGTAAAACGATTGCTGCAACTATGGGTTAGAGGAAATAGAAATATTAGATTATCCTCAGAGGCTGTAAATTTAATTTCGTGTTATTTAATTGAATTGAAATCCTTTTTATTCCAGCAAAATTTGCGAGAAAACCTAGAGGTTTAAAAGACATTGATAGATGGAAGGCTACTGAATTTCGCCAATTCTTGCTTTATACTGGAATTGTAGTTATGAAATCAGTATTGCCCATAAATTGCTACAATCACTTTCTTTGCCTTAGTGTTGCGATTCGGATATTGAGTAATCAACAACTATGTGTGTCATTCAATTATGCAAATTCGTTGTTACTTTACTTTGTTTCCAACTATGGAAATATATATGACGACAAGTATATGTCACATAATGTTCACAATCTTCTACATCTTTCCAATGATGTCCTAAGTTTCGGTTCTTTAGATAACTTTAGCTGCTTTAAGTTTGAAAATTATATGCAAAAAATTAAAAAAAAATAAAACGGTTGGGAGTACCCTTAGAAGAATTTTCTAATTGTACTTTTGAAGAATTACTATTTTCCATTGAAGCATGTAAAGTACAACAATATCCGATTGTTTGCTAGAAAAAAAACAACATCATTTCTCATGTCCAATTTCAAAATTTTAAAATTTCAACCAAGGAAGCCGATAGTTGTGCCCAACTTGATGACAAATCTGTTATATTTATCTGGGATATATTTGAACAAGATACTATTTGCTATATTCGTGCAAAATATTTTTCAAATTTAAAGTCTTTTTTTGATATACCGTGCTCTTCAGACAAATTTGGAATATTTGTTATATAAAATACTACTACTTCAGACATAATTACAATTTCAGTAGCGCAAATTAAAAGGAAGTGTTTCAAAATTAAATGTTTTGACGAAATTGGTTCTTATGTTATAATACCTTTACAAGCTACTAATATTAGATGTTATAACTTGGTAGAATGCTTTTTATTTTAATTTTTGTGATATTTTTTATTTGTATATGATAAAACTTATGTAAATATATTTCTTTTGCCTTCACAAATATTGAAAATAAGAAATGCTTATCTGACGTATTTATAATTCATAGATAATATTTAAAAGGTGAGTGTGTGCTATGTGTACTAGATGAAACTCTATGATTTATTTTATCAAAACTAGAACTATACAAGCGCACTATGCGCGCACCGTTTAACATGTGTTGCTTTATTTTTGTTATCAGTTTTTAATACATTGGACACGTCATATTCCGTATCACACGATGAATTGCGAAAAAAGAAAGTATGCGGTGGTAAAATTCTTATATGATTCTACGTATTCCGAAATTCCAACAACATGGCTCTTTAAAGATAGAAATGTACAATTTTGTTGGTTGCCACCTCGAACGGCAAACAGTGCAACATTCCTAATCAACTGTCAAAGTCCTGATTCTTACACATGGAATAAATATGAAGTAGAAATCATAAAATATTGTTGTAAGTACTTGCATTAATATATTGTGGGTGTCGAATTGAGTGTTGGTCAGGATAGGGGATGGAAAGATATACTCAAGAACCCACGGTTACTGATATACGTTGTATATTTGGGTAATACGGGTGGAAAACTTAAACTTGTGTAACGAGGGCGACCGGGGAGGTGCGGCCGCGTACAAAAAACCCGAATTCCTCGAGCGAGAGAGAAGGAAATAGAGCCAGCCGGAGAAAATCGATAACGCGCGGTTGCCACGTCGGAGTCAGCCGGCGAGAAAATCGATAACGCGCGGTTGCCGCGTCGTCGCGAGCCAAAGAAAATCGATAATGCGCGGTTGCCACGCGTTGACGGCAACCGGCAACGCCGCACCCGCCCCCGCCGCCTCACCTCGCGCGCCTCCGTCCGGGGGGTATAAAAGCCCCTCCGGAGCAGGCGAGTTAAGTTCAGTTGACGCTTGGTGCTCCGACCGTCAACTCCCCGGCAGCGGGTACCTCCGCTGCAGGTATAAGCCGGAGCTGAATGGGTGCTCCTGTCTCCGGCTATATACCGAACCGGAGCACACAGTGGAGGCTCCTCTCCGCTGTGGGCCCCGTCCCTCAGTAGCGTACGCCTAACGGGGTGCTCCTCGGCGTACACATGCTACTATTTCTCCGCACCGGTCTCCTGTTCCGTCCCGACTCAGTTTCCCCCCGGAGGCACGGGTAACCGCCGTGATTCGGGGGCGGAGAAAGTCCGCAGTAGCGTACACCTAACGGGGTGCTCCTCGGTGTACAATTCCTACTGCAAACTCACGCATCACGAGGCGCCGCTCGGGCGTGATCCTGTCCTAACCTGATCCCTTCCTGTTTCCTGACCGGTATAGCATTCAGGGGGGTAATATTCGGGTGGGAAATAATCTTTCCGCTAACGCTAATAGTAAGATCCGTAGTGTTAATTCCGCATTATTTCTTCCCTTGCAGAACCAAGGGGTCCGTGCAGTCGTCCTGTTTGACTGTTTCCAGTTCCAGTGTAATTCCGTATTTTCCGTGCTCCGTCATAGATCCGTATCATACTTTGTAAATATCCAGATTCCGTTCAATCCGTACCGTACTTATTGTTTTCCGCGT
>NW_011966270.1:11816-12874 GCF_000949405.1 Vollenhovia emeryi | reverse complement strand
ATTCACTCTCGCGGGCCTCCTTTTATACCCTACGAGACTGAATTTTGCTTCCGAGTTTTTGGCCGCCACCACCCAGCCAGAACTCTGATGTCGATTTGACATCTAACCGATGTCGAAGAAATCTAGATTACGTCTAATCTAAATATACGTCTAGAAATATGGCAATTTAGACATCTTCTATTCTATTTTTAAAATTTATTGATTCGACCATTCGGAAGAGAATTTTTCATAAAATGTCGAGATTTTACTTTGTGTGTGAACTACGTACTAATAAAAGTCTTTCTAGACATCGATTCAACGTTGAATCGACGTCTAATAATGCCTTTTGATTTTTGCATTAAAATATAAATATAAACGTACGTATTTGCTTTTTGCTAAGTTTAATAAAAATTTGAAAATAATGTAAAAACTAGGTAAAACATTTTTTTATACATGAACACGAACAAATATATAAAATTATATATCAAATATGTCCATATGTTGTACCCCAAATTGTATAAGGAGGTAATGAGGGTACATAAACAAGCAGTTAAGCAATGTAATTATAATAACACTAGATGTATACATGCTTTTATATTAAAAATTTTTTAAAGGGAAAATTGTTCATTTATAATTATATGTAACTTTGTACAATTATACATAATTATGTATAATTACAAATAAGTAATTTCTTTTATACATTAAAAAAGTTTTCATATAAAAGCATGTATAAATCTGTAAAATTATATAGAATTTTGTACAATTATGTGTATATGTATATAGAAATATTAAAGTTAAAAATATGTATGGACATATTTGATATATAATTTTATATAATTTTATATATTTGTTCGTGTATGTACACGGCTGCTCGCTTGTGTGCGTTATCCTCTCTCCGATCACAGCGTGCTGCAAAAGTAACGGAGTTTGCATCCAGTGATGCCAGCCGAGAACGTTTGCCTCGACGCTACAGCGGTGATGGGAGTTGGAGTGGGGATTATGCTTTCGGCCACGCGCGCGCGCACGCTCGCACAACGCGCCGTAAATACGTGTGCACACGTATATACACGTGGCCGAAC
>NW_011966270.1:7998-10459 GCF_000949405.1 Vollenhovia emeryi | reverse complement strand
TTCGGAGAGGAATCAAATAAATTAGATAAAAATTTAAATGAAAATTCCGACGAGTTATTAGAACCTGAGATGTTTTGTGGACAAAATCAAGAATCTGAGATTGCGTCTAACATATTTTTATATGATAGAATTAAACATGCAAGAGAATCTGATGACTTTGAAATGAATAATAATAGCTTTGTTGTTGATAGTGAAGAAGAATTACGTGAATCTAGTAGCGATAATAATACAACTGATTACAATGAAAATGAGCAATCTACTGGGTCTGTGAATGACAATGATGATGGTGTTTTTCAGTTTCCTTACAATGAAGCTAAAGAAATGTATGTTACAGAAACAATCCGTGAGTGGGCGTTGGAGGGGGGAGTTCTCTCTATGGAAAAACTGAACAACTTATTGTTAAGATTGCATGTAGTGCATCCTACTTTACCGAAGAATTATAAGTCATTATTAAAGACCCCCCGTCATTTAAATATTATACAGATGGAACAAGCTGAAATATGGTACAAAAGCATACGATTTAATCTTGATGCTATGTTGTTGGAAGAATATTTAAAAACATATCGTCAAATTTGCATTGATGTCAATATGGATGGACTTCCAATCTCCAAAAGTTCACCTCTTAAATTTTGGCCAATATTAGGTCGTCTTATTGGTTCAAAAAATGAGCCATTTGTTATAAGTATTTATTTTGGAAAAACAGATCCTACTGATGTAAGAAACTTCTTAAATGATTTTGTTAATGAAGTTGAAGATTTATTTCAAAATGGTTATACTTTCAATGGAATTACATATCCATTTCTTATAAGGAATTTTATTCTTGATGCACCTGCTCGTTCATTAGTGAAATGCTGTATAGGACATGGAGGATACGGAGCATGTGAAAAATGCATTGTTATAGGAGAAACGGTACATTCAAGGCGGGTTTATATTGAACTCAATGAACCTTTAAGAACAGACGAATCATTTAAAAATAAGGAACAACCTCTTCATCATTGTGGACAATCACCTCTTGAACAGATTAATATAGGGATGGTTTCTCAATTTAGATTAGATCCATTTCACTTAGCTTGGCATGGCGTGTTTAGACGATTGCTTGATGTGTGGCTTACATGGAATGGTCCATGGAAATTGCATAGAGAAATAAGATGGAATATATCTTTTCTTCTTCTTTCCATAGCAGATACTTGTCCAAGTGATTTTGTAAGAAAACCAAGATCGCTAAAAGAATGGACAATGTATAAAGCTACTGAAGAACGTCGTCTATGTCTTTATGATGGCATCGTTGTTTTTAAAGATAATCTCCATAAAAATGTTTACCGTCATTTTTTGATGTTGCATGGCGCTCTTACCATTCTTTCCAGTCCCATGCTTGTTCAATCAGAGATCATGTGTTATTATGCTGATGATTTGCTAAAAGCGTTTATTAATCATTCTATTGTAATTTATGGTAAAATATTTGTGGTATATAATGTGCATGCACTTGCTCATTTAGCTCAAGAATGTTTGTCTCATGGATCGTTGGATGAATTTAGTGCTTTTCCTTTTGAGAATTTTTTAAAATCTCTCAAAAGTTTACTTAAATCAGGTTACAAGCCTTTACAGCAAGTTGCGCGTCGTGATATAGAAAAAACGGTGTCAGTATCAGTGCATCTTTCAACTAATGATAAAGAAGTTACTTTGTCACATAGACATTATTATCGTGGTGAGGTCATTGAGGGTTCTTATTTTAAAAAAATTTCCATTGGTGATGTCGTTTTAAAGATTGGACGGAGAGACTCTTGTTTTATGACAATTGATGGAAATGTATTTTTATTACAAAATGTTGTGAAAAGACGAAAAGATATCTACCTAATTACGAATAAGTTTAACAAAAAAGAAGATTTTTATGTATATCCTTTTCCTTCATCTCATCTCCGTATTTTTAAAGTATCAAATCTGAGTGATGAAAGAATTGTAGTGGCATTGGCAGATATTCAATCAAAATGTTGGTTAATACCCTACAAAGAATTTTTTGTTTCAGTTCCTCTTTTACATACTATGCCTATGTTTTGAATTTTTACTGATTATGAACATTATATTATATATAGATGACTAAAATATTAATACTTTTCATTATACTTGTTTTATCTTAAATCATTATATATACACATATAAATGTATATGCATTAAATGTATATGTGTATGTTTTATTTCAGTTTGTTGTTTTAAAATTTGTACCTGATGATGACGACAACACGTAATATTTATTACGATATCGGCCTTACAAAGTGGTTGATTAGAGTGGATGAAAATATGGAAGGTGAGACTTATTGGCCACCACACAATGTAGAAGCAGGAAATATGGTCCGTAAAGAAGTAAATGCAGACAAAACTTGGCCTAAATATATTGTGTACATATCAAGAGATATCACGGTATATATGATATTTATTTTTATTTATTGGTCTTTCTCATTTTTTT
>NW_011966270.1:4119-5963 GCF_000949405.1 Vollenhovia emeryi | reverse complement strand
GGTACGAATATTTATTTGTTATATCATCATTATTTTGACTTAAACAATTTTAATGTAAAATTTTCATTACATGTTGTGGTAACGTTTGACAAACACGCTGTTTTTTGTTAGGATTCTGATTTAATGTTTCTTTTTTCTGTTGTATTTGCTATTTGTATTTCCATCATTAGTATTCTAAATATATTTGTGTCAAAAATTTGTTTTTGTTATTGAATTTATTATTTCACTTTCCTTTTATGTTACATTTTATTTAATTTGTTTTTATTTTATTTTGCTTTTCTCTTCTCCTGTAATATTTAATCATTTTAAAAGTTTCATTACTTGATGGATTAAAATGAATTCCAGTTTTATTTGATTAGAAAATGCATACTTTTATCGTATCTTTTGACTAGTGTATATTGTTTTTTGTAGTGTGATTATCTCACCTCTTTTGGATCTACCAGTGATGAAAAGAAAGCTACAACCATAATTATGCAAAAAGTAATGTATAATTCCCTGGCAAAAAATTATAATTTTGATGGCCATGGTGATAAAATAGGCTTCAAAACACTTAACCTGTGGACAGTTATTGAAGGTAAAATTCTAATGTCTTGTTGGTTTGATTTTTAATTAATATTGTCTTTTCTATCATCCTTTACAAATTTGGAGTATAACTTTATATCAACAAACTTTGAAATAATAATCCTATAATTGTGATATGCATTATAATTATTTTCTTTAAATATACTGTGCTTATATCCTTGTTGTAAATATATTTTATATTTCATTTTCTTTCTGTTTAACTTAATATGAATGTTCATATTCTTCAAGATTTCTTTGTTTGTTGTTTTACAGGGGCTTTGTTAATCAAATTTCCAGACAGCGACCTTGATGTTGCACTTAAAACTATAAAGTCATGGTTACGAAATGCCAGTGGTAGGAAACAAGAGGAGTGTAATGGCTCTGATAGTCATTAGGCAAAAGGCCTGGTACAATGGAATCATAATTTGAATTGAAAAATATTACCGTTTTGTTGTATTTTATAATTAACACTTTAGTATACAATGTTAAAAGTATAGGTCCCTTTGTTTATTTTTTTGCATAACGAAGAAATTAAGAAAATAAAATTAAAGAAACAACAAATTTTCAGTTTTAATTGGTTTTGTTGATTTATGCAGTGGTAAAATTAAAGAAATTAATTTTCATAAACATATATTTAATTGTTCGAAAAATGTGTTCTTTTATATCGAAACTTTATTTAAAAATACGATTATCTGCATTTAATAATAGCCTGATAAATCACTAAGAAAACAGTTATTGTATACATATATACATTATCAATGTATATACATATTATATATTTTTTTAAATATATTTTATATATATTTTCATTTTTGCGTCTTTATTCTGTACATTTGTGTCACAGGAGATCAATAAAATAACCATGTTATGCTTATTTAAAAATAGGTATTTTTATTATCTCTTGCATTCTGCAAACTATCTCTTAAATTGTTTACATTGCAATTACAGTAAATACAATGTAATACAAAATAGAAAACATTTTTGATAAATTCAATTACTCGTAAAGTTTGTTTCATAGGACAAATAAAAATTCTGAAAACTTTTAACTTTTAAACTTTTAATTTAAAACTTTAATTTAACTTTAATTTTAAAACTTTTAAGTTAACATTGATAACATGTGGGTAAGACATCGAAATCTAAGGTCGATTAGACATCTAAACATGGGCCGTTTTTAGGTCGATATCGACCTTAATCTAGATTAGACGTAAACGGTAGATAGATGTTAGCTTTAGACGTCTGATAGATGTCGGATAGATGTGACTGTTCTGGCTGGGAAGATTATG
>NW_011966270.1:0-2356 GCF_000949405.1 Vollenhovia emeryi | reverse complement strand
GAACCTCAAACCACGAAGTGAAAGGTAAAACTTTCATCTCGAACGACAGAACAAGAATTGTCATTGTAAACATTGAATCCTTTTGTTAGCGATGTCATTCATAATTTGTGATAATTGAATGCGTTGTTAGTAAAATGTTGCGACGGTTGCAATATCGTCATAAAATTTGAAAATATTTCGTTAATTGCATTTTATAATTGCTACTAATACTAATAGCATTGGTATTAATTTTTTCTATTATTTCAGCGCGTTCTTTATTTGTCGTTACTGCAACTGTTTTCGTCAATCACGAGTATTATAAGCACGTTATCAAGTTCTTAAATATGGAACAATTTGAAGGCAAATAAAAAAATAGTGCTGTTTACGTGTATGAAGGATATATTTATCATATTGATAAACGTTTAAAGAGTATCTATAGATGTTCGACTCGCCGCAACACTGGCTGCAGAGGATCAGTATTAATCAGTGAAAATGACGAAGTAACCGTTTGCTCTTTGCACGATCATCCTCCTAATGATATGGTGATACGTACATTAAATTTGAAACGAGAAATGTATCGTCTTTGTCAAGAAAGTGTACAGCCTATTAAAAAAATATTCGATGATGTTTGCGAAAGGTTAATATCATAATTGACATTTTCTTTAAGTGATACTTTACACTAATTGTTATTCAGCATTATTTTGTACGAGTATATTGATTTTTTGTTTTAGAGATCCTGAGGCAGCAACGCATTTGAGTTATCCAACTATTAAAAGTACTTTGAATAGAAAGCGAACTGCATATAAGCCACCCGTACCAAATTCTTTTGCATCTCTCAGTTTGGAACTTGAAAAGTACGAAGCATGCAAAGATATTTACAAGGGAAATGTAATCGCAGAAGACGGTAGCATGGCGCTTTTATTTTCAAGCGATGAATTGCTCAATGCACTAAACGAAAGTGCAGAATTATTTGTTGATGGGACATTTTCGGTAATTTTTTAAGAAAAGTATAAATGATATAATAAGTTATATCATTTTTTATAAATAAGTGAATTTTACACTATACTTTGACAGTTTATTTAATTACAGGTTGTTCCTCGGAAACCGAACATAGTACAGTTATATACCATTCACATTCGTTATATGAATACGGTAGAATGCACTTTTCAAATAATTTATACATTTTTCTTGTTTAAAAATTTTCTCCGCAATTATTTATATATCATCATTTACATGTTACAGGGAATTGCAACAGTATTTGTTTTATGTGAATCGCGAACTAAAATTCTTTACCGGGCAATTTGGGAAAAAGTAATTGAGCTTGCTCCGGCGCTACAGAACAATATAAGATTTATTATGGTAGATTACGAAAAAGCAGCGATAGCTACATTACACGAATTCTTTCCTGTAGCTGCAATACATGGATGTTGGTTCCATTTCAATCAGGTATACTAGAAATAGATGTAACTTAAATCTATTTTCTTATATTTTACATTTTAAATATTAAAATATTGAGTAATTTAATAAAATAGGTACAGATTTCATGTTGCTGTTCATTTCACTTATGAAATAATAAAGAAATGTAATAATAATGTTCTAATCTAAATAATACAAAATATATATGTATATAAGATTAATAAAAATTTCTAATAAAATAAAATTCTTTTCAGTCAATATTGCGCAAATGGCGACAATTAGGCTTAACTAACGCCCCAAAAATGTTAATATCAATGGCAATGTCAATTCCATTAATACCACATATTAGATTTGAAGAAGCGTTTGCAATACTACAACGTATTGCTGATAATATATGCGATGATCATCCTGCTGTGCTGCAATTATGTCGTATATGCGTAATACATGGCTGAACATACCTAGAAAAGTTTCAGTCTACAACTGCCCCGTGCGAACTAATAATATAGTGGAAAGCTTCCATAATGTAGTATCGAAACATTTCGGCAGACATACAAATGTATGGATATTTATGGGTACGTTATCTTTTTTAGCTTTCTTATATCTAGTAAGATAAGCTGTTTGTGCGTTTGTGAGTGTGCGCGCGTGCATGCGCGCATGTGTGTGTAAAAGTAGAAAAACTGACAAGTTGCATTAACAATCATCAGTGGAATGACGAAATGATTACTGTTTGAATTATTGTAATATAAAATCAATCCTTTTAAAAAACAATGTTAAAAGATAGATTTATTTTATATAGAAAACTTGAAGAGATGATTATTAACTCAACAAACTGATTTTGCCGTGCAAGAAACAATCTTCAAGTACGACGCGTTCTATCTAAAATTAATAAGAAAAGAAATGATATCATATTCAAAAGGCAAAAAAGATCTTAAGACAAAAATAGGTAATCGAATAATTAAGT
>NW_011966269.1:0-12865 GCF_000949405.1 Vollenhovia emeryi | reverse complement strand
ACAAAAATTTTCAATAATTGAAACACCATTGCAACAGCATATTCCTGAGACTAAATCAAGTAAAAAGGTCCTGTACTACTTTTCCCTCCGACAAACAGTTATCGAGATATTATAAGCTAAACATGTAAAAAGTTATAAATTTTGTCTTGAATGTCTCACAAAGTATTAGGCAAATCAAAAAATGTTTCAGACAAAAGTTGTTTATATTAATTAGTAGAATAAGATAGTATAACAAACAATAGGGAGTTCCATTTAAAAAAATGACAGCGACCTCCATATAACCATAAAAGATTTATTTTTTCGAAAATTTATTTTTTCATTATATAGCCCATTTAAAATCGTATAACTTTTGCCTGAAACATTTTTCTCTAAAATGTTCTATTTCCGAAATAAAGGGGCTATACGGGTGGTCTGAATCACCCTGTATATATTTCGTACACTGTACACTTTCGACACACTGGACTCGCGGGTATCGCTACCACGATAGCACAGGCTCAAATGTGGTCTAGAACCTCGCACGACCGTGTGGTGCGCTTCCAGCCGCACCACCACATCGGTACTGCCCTCTCTGAGGGCGGGAGCACATCGCTCGTTCAAAATCCATTTCTTAATACTCCCTCCCTTCGTACGAGCGATCCACGACACTCCTCTAGTTCTCCTCTTAATCTGAAACATAACATGAATTGATTATCGTGCCAAATCAATCTCTAACTTTATTTAAACTCTAAATTCATTATTCTGTCTCATAGGTATGTAAATGCCTCTAACGGTAAAGGTTTTGTCATAATGTCTGCCAAATTCTCTTTGGTCTCAATCCATTTGACTGTCACCTTTCCTTGATCAACACACTGTTTAATAAAATCTCCATGAGTATCTGTTCGCGAATCTCGCGAGGAGAGTTCGCTGGTTACCGCTGCGGATGGAAGCAGGGTGAGAGGACTTCGCGGGGAGAGGTTCAGGGAGCGAATGCACGCTTGCGAGGGTGAAAATCACGTGATCGTACCTCGGGTAGATTGGATAAAATATCGAGTCACAGTTTTAATGAACGTAAAGCTTACAGTGAGCAGTCTCTGAATTAACGCTGGATGAGAAGTCTTTGAATCACTTGCACGGGTCGATATTAATGATCGAACACCGGCCTCGCGATGTAGATGCCCGTGAGCCGTGTCCACGCGGCGCCGGCTTGCGCGATGCGTGGTGAGCTTGAGCCGCCGGTGATGCTGTATCCCGAGCTGTCTGAGTTGAGTCGCACTTCTGAGTCCACTACTTGTCCGCACTGAGTTTATTCTCCGATGAGAAAAGTCCACGAGAGCACACTAAAGTCCTTTGCACTGCACGACGCGTGTACTTAGTACCGTAGCCATGAGCAAAAAGCGCCGGTAACGAGCGTGAAGAAGCGCCGTCGCCTCGTATCGCGATCGGGCATGCGCGCGCAGCGCTCCTGTGGCGCTGCACGATCTGACCCGGCTGATGCTGCCATCACGCCGGTGACGAACAGACCGAGATTCATAATTGAATCCGGAACAATCAGCCATATGTTTTCTGTTTCCTGTTTCTTCTCTCTCTTCCAAATTTTTCTTTATTTCCTCTAAGTCGTCATCAAACATTTTAAGTTTGTGACTTCCATCCTTCTTCGAGCAGTTTCCTGCTGCTCTGTTGTCACACCAGATTGTTGCCGGCAAGAATGTTCTTCCAACAACATGTCTGAGCGACTTGTCTAATGAAATCACTTCTTGACAGGCCTCACTCATTGCCAAATACTCTGCTTGACAAGTAGAGAGTGTAACATATGTCTGTTTATGACTTCTCCATGCTATCACATCTCCAAACAATTTGATTATATATCCTCCAGTGGATGTAGAATCAAAACAATCTCTAAAACTGGCGTCTGTCAGTGACTCTAACTCATCCGTTTTACCTCTAAACGTCAATCCTTGATTCACAGTCGCTTTAAGATATCGGAAGACTCTCTTTACATCTAGCCAATCTTCTTCCGTGGGTTCCAACTGTCTTCTTGCCAAGTAATTCACTGCAAAAGCTATGTCAGGTCGTGTAGCATTTGCCAAATACATTAAGCTTCCTGTAGCTTCTCTATAAGGTACTCTTATAATTTCTTTTTCAGTACTCTTTTCCTCTAATTTACTCTTTTTGTTTTTGTTGCTCACTTTTCTGGTGACCATTGGAGTACTCTGAGGCTTGCATTCATTCATATGGAACTTCTCCAATACGCTCTCAGTGTATCGCATCTGGTGAATGTACATATATCTTTCTTCTTTGTTTCGCTCTATTGTTATTCCCAGAAAGTTCTTGGGTTCTCCAAGATCCTTTGTCTCAAATATTTCACTCAACTTCTTTTTAGTTTCCTCCAATTTCTCCTGGTCATTACTCGCAACCAACATATCGTCCACATAATGTAGTACTATCACTACTTTGCCTTCTTTCCTCCACGCGGTGAACAGACATGGTTCATGCAGATCATTCTCCAATCCGAGTTTCTTGGCCTCTTCTGAAAATCTCTTATTCCATCTTTTTGGGCTTATCTCTTAGAACATATACCTGGAAGGGGAATGCCTTTGTTTCCCAGCTGCCGAAACTGTTCAAAATATGAGATAGAGAATATATCTCCTTCCTTGTTCTCGAGATGGGCAAAGGTAAATCTGCGCATGTACATCAGTTCGGACCGTGGTGGGGTATACTCCCACCACGGTTCGGACCGCGCCGATGACACCGCGCATAAACCTAACCTAACCTAACCTACGCGAAAAGTGTCGATGAAAATTGTTAGTACTAATTAAAAACCAAACTGAGACATTATGTCTTTTGTGTAGGAAAGACGTCTCCTACTTTGAATAGAAATAAAGTTAAACTTTATTATGCATTATTTTTCACTGATATATAAGGTTTGTTAATATTGGATATGTGAGTGCTTTATTACAATTATTATTTCAATGTTTTATTTACATATGATTATTTATCTAATAGATTTTTATCCAATAAGAAAAATAGATATTATATAATATTTCAATTTTGTAAAGTTCCAGATTTGAAAGCTTTTCCAATCATTTATTCAGAGACGACTTAATTTGGCGTGCTGGATATGTTTCTAGAGATTTAGATGAAATATTATTCTATATAAAAATATAAATAGTTATTATTTTGTAAACTATTTACAAATCCTACTAATTGATTAATAATATCCTGTAAATTAATTTTGCAGTAAACATGGATAATGGTGTATTGCATAATTTTTATCTGTTGTTGAAGTGTCAACTATGTACAATGACTATTATAGGTGAGGATGGAAACGTCAACTGCGTTCAATGATCCATCAATTACTGAATATGTCATAGATGCTGTTTTCGCAGTAAATGTGGATCATTTTGATAAGTAATAAGCTTTTTGGATGTAACTTGCAACAGTTGCCATATATTTTGACAGTTTTATTAGTAACTTTAAGAAATAGATAGTATAATTGCATAAATATAAACATTTTATTCAATTATAAATAAGTTTATGTATTAATGTACACAGTACTTTACTGATTTTTAAATAAAATAAGTTTCGTATACTTGTGTCGAATATTTTCATTCTTTTTTATTTCTGATACACATTTTGCTTCATGAAATAATCTTAATTGAATATAGGTAATAATAATCTCTTTTATCAATAATGTTTTGTGATTATTTAATATTGTTTGTTTCTGAATATGATCATTCATAACATTATCATTAAAAACGTTGTGCTCAGTAATTACAAGATGAAAAGTTTTAGTTGTTAAATATGACAGAATATTTTTCTGAGTAAATAAAATGTGATTGTTTGATCTTATAACAGTTTCTGCCGTTTTAGTTATAATGATAACGTTATTTGATGGATACAATAGCTTTCCACGATTTTTTATATTTATTAATGTACAAGTGGCAATATCTCTTGTGCTTGCTATTAATAAAGGTAGACATATTTCGCACATCTTACCTTTATTAATTATTTTTTTAATCACAAAACCACTTATATATTTAACAACCTCGTCAACATATTGACTGAGTGTCTCAATAGTTGACATATAATCAAGATTGAAGAATGGCTCGATGGATGTCTGCGTTGTTAAATTTGCGGGAGAACTGTCATCAAAGAGATCATTTTTGTTTGCAGATGACACAAACAAAATTTGCACATCGTTTATTAGACAATTGCCATTTTCTGCTGTAATTTGGTGATGCATTAATAAACGTTTATAGGCATATTCAAACTGCCTGGCAGAAGGATTGTTATTAAATCCACCTCTACTTCTTAATGCACTAAAAAAAGTCTTGAGGTGATCTTGGCTTAGTTTATATGTATGAATATATTTTAAACCTTTTTCTTTTAAAAGTATAAATAAGTCAAAAATATTTGTTAAACAAATAATAAAGCCTAAGAAGCCAATTTTTCTCATTGATTTTAAAATGGGTTGCTGTTTATCATCTGTAATTTCTTTAATATACGATATAATATCATGAGCACGTTCTTTTAAATATTTAAAATTTTCATTTGTAAGAGGCAAGTTATATTTTGACGGCTTTGGATACATTGTACGCACATTTAATATGTCAAAGGCATCATTAAAAATGCTGCAAAATTTAGCGGTTTCATCAGATGATTGTAATCGTTCTGGCATACATTTCGCCACAAACTGCAAAGCACAACTTACACTGTCACTTAATGTTTGTGCTGCTAGTTTTACTTTCATTTTATTTGTGTGAAATGAAATATGACTTTTATTTAATTTTGTAGCAGCCTTTAAACCTTCTTCCTCTTGCAGCTTTTGTAACGACACAATATCATTCCACAAAATGTCGTGATTGTTGCGTTTTAACTTTAATCGTTGTCCTAATGTATTCCGAACCAACCTTATCATGTGTGATGGATCGTAAAAACAAAAAACTGTTTCTTTTGTAGCCGGATTTATAAAATATGGTTTAAAATTTGGACCAATTTCAAAATTTGCACCTAATGCGTTGCACATAGCAATATTAACGTGTGCACCATCAAAAGTTATGGAATTTATATGAACTCCTGTTTCAGCTATGAGCTGTAAACAATTCTCTAAAAGGCTTGCTCTGTCTTGGCCATTCAAAGAATTTATTAAAAAATAACCTATTGGCACTTTCCAATGGTCATTTAAGGACACAACCATAAATACAAGAGCATTTCTTGCTTCGGAGGGAAAATCTTTTTCTGAGTTACTGTTGGCAAATCCCAAATTCTCGTAGCCATAATATTTTGTGCCATCATATTCAATTTGCTGACGAATTGAAATTTCATCCAGCACTAAATTACAAATAACCGGATTCTTGATTTTAACTTTGTTTTTTAGTGCAGTAAACACTTCATTTGTAAATCCCGGTTGTCCATCGACACATTTGTACCATTTACGAATCGTTGAGGGTTCTGGTAAGAGATTGTTAAATGTCTTGCGCACATAACGGTATGCTTTGCTCGAGTAGAACTGCAAAGTGAGTGCAAAAGTTCTTAATTCTGCGCTATACTTCATTTTTGACTTTCCTCTTCTATTTATCACTTCCTGTATTACATTAGGAATTTCAGCCTATATACCAAAAATCAATGCATTTTATTAACATTTTATTTTTAACTTAATCGAATTTATTGAAATTTATTGAAATATTAACAATATCTACTTATATACACACATATTTTATATACACTTGTATGAATTGTACACTATATAACATTTTTAAAGAACTACTATTCTTATTACTAGTATGTACACTGCTTGTCAATAATTGGTTCCATTCTCTTAGCAAGTTTAATAGGATATGTGACATATGCTATATAAACTCACTAGGGGGATAGAATTATTGACGGGTAATGCACTATTCTTTAGAATGTATTTACAATTATGTAGTATGAAAGAGCGAATGTCTGTGTGTTGCTATAGTATTGTTGTCGGGCCCGGCTTGGGCTGTTGCGAGAGGTGCGGCGAGTCGAGCGCGATCGATGAGACGTGTAGACCTTTTTCCAAGGATCTTGTCAGGATTAGGCGAGGAGGGGGTGGGAAAACCACTGACTTGAACACTTGGTTAATTTTAACTAGACTGTATTTTGATTGCCGATCACGATCACTACAACTGCACTCGATTAAACGTACTATCTCCGATACAGGATTCTATTGCGTCGCGTATACTGAACTCGCAGGACCGGCGCGTGTCCCTTCACAAAGGCGAGTGTCTTTCGGCGAGCTCGGCTCCGTGGCGGTTCGCTCGAGCTTGCACGCGCTTTTTGCGTGCTCTGGTTTTCGCGCGTTTATTCTGTATCGTTCCCCGGGAGCAGGCGCGCTCTCCCGGCGAATATTCTTACAGACGCGAGTCGCGAGAATAACAGAGGACGATCGCGAAGAAGGACAGGCGGCGCGCGTGCGATTGTTTTGGCGACGCGGAGAATCGGCGAGTCGAAGGTAGTCAGTCGAAGGTAGAGAGTCGAAGGTAGAGAGTCGAAGCGAGCGAGTCGAAGCGAGCGAGTTGAAACCAGAGAGTCGGTAGTAACGAGTCGAAGCGAGTTAATCGTAGTCGGTCGAAGCGAGTTAGTTGAAGCGAGAGCGTGTTACGAGAAAGAGTGTCTCGAGCGTTACTGTGAATAAACAACTCTTATTTAACACTATCCGAGCACAGTTCCCACATCATTATTTACCGGAATCACCTACCATCCCACCCTTGATTCCTACAATTAGAATAAAAGAAAATTAATTTATATACTAATTAATGTTATACTAATATTAATTTATATACTAATTAACGTTATATTAGTATTAATGTATGTACTAATTAATTAATATACTAAGTAATTAGTAAATTATAATTACAATTAATTACTTAAAATATTACAATGATGCATTAGAAGTAAAATTTATAAATGTACAATTACTTACAGTTAAATTACAATCATAATACATTATAATTACAATATGATGTTGAATTATGATTATAATTCTCAAAAAATGTTCATTATAATAAATGATTAAGACATTTTTTTTTTTTTATTATTTTATTTTAATCCTTGCCTTGCGGCTTAGGATGACTTGCATCCACCCATACATAATTTTACAAACGCATAATACATTTACACATATAACTTTCATTTACATATATACATTATACATTCTTATATCATCCTAACTAGCTCCAACTAACTCAACATTCTGACTGTCCTTACATTTCCCTTCTTACTCCTCTCCCTCAAACCCCTCCTTTTTCTCCAGCTCTTTTCTAACCCTTCCTATCCATTTCATTACTTCTAGTCCTTTCCCCTCCTCTCCTAAAAATTCTTCTAACTGTATCTCGCTTTTCGTCGCCTCACATTCTTTTAATATATGTTCTATGTTCTCCTCTTCTCTTTGGCATATTCTGCATCTTCTATCCTCTTCCTCTCTCCAATGTTCACTGCCTTTCACCTCGCTCCCGCATCTGTACCTGGCTATCAACATTCTATCCTTTTTCTTCCTCTTTCCTTGTAAATATTTTGGTAACTCCTCTGTTAAAATCTCTTTATATTTACTATTGTATCTCGATTCGCATATCTTTATCCTCCTCCCCTCTCTCTCCTTTCCCTCTATTCTCTCCACTAACCCTTCCGCCGCCTCCCCTGCCTCCATCTCTCTCCTCAGCTGCTCCCTCTCCATTCCTGCTCTCTCCATCAATTCTCTCCTCTTCTTTTCCCAGTTACTCTCTTCTTTCCTCGGCCTGTTCTTCTCTAAATCCTTTATACATGCTTTGACTATTTTCTTCTCTGACTGCCTTGCCTTCTCCTCATACCTTGCGGCTCTTCTTATTGCTCTCATTTTGATCTCCTTTATTTTGACTTCTTCTGATATTATATAATTCGGGGTTCTCCTATCCAAACCTAAGATCCATTTAACGTACTTTCTTTTTATTACAACTAATCTGCTTTCGTGTAGCCATCCCCATATTTCAGCTCCGTACAATGCCACGCTTTCTACCAGTGACTCGAACATTTTCATTCTTCTTTTAAAGTCTTCTTTAAATATTCTCTCTCCTATGCTCCATGTCCTCTTCATCGCTATGGTCGCCTTCTTCATCCTATCTTTTATATGATTCTCCGCCCCCCCGTTTTTCTGTAGTATATATCCCAGGTACTTTATTTCCTTAACCTCCTCTATTTCTTCCTCTCCCCACTTCCATTCCCTTTTCTTTCTTCTTCCCCTCGCTTTCTCGAACACCATTATTTTTTATTTCTCCGGACTCAAACTCAAGCCTTTCCCTTTCAAATACCTCTTGAACCTTCTCATCATCTCTTTCAATTCTGCCTCTCTTGTCGCCATTAACACCACGTCATCCGCGTATGATATTGTCCAAAATTTTTCTTTCCCTATCACAAGGCCTCCTACTTGCCCTTTTTCCATTTCTTCCTCCAGATCCATGATGTACAAATTAAACAGATTCGGGCTCAACGGGCATCCTTGTCTTAGTCCCTTTTCTGTCCAAAATCCTTCTGTCTTCTTGTCCCTTACCTTCACTACATTTTTCGTTTCCTTGTATGTCCCCATTATCCTTTGTCTCAAGTGGTCTTCGATTCCTATCTTCTTCATTATCTTATTCAGTTTCCCTCTGTCTACTTTGTCGAACGCTGCTTTAAGGTCCGCAAAAAATGCAAAGACCTTTCCACCTTTCTTACTCAGCTCCTTATTCGTTACGTAATTTATCGTGTATACTGCATCCATCGTTCCTCTGTTCTTTCTGAATCCGAATTGCCCTTCCCTTAGCTTATTCTCCAACTCCTTCTCCAACCTTGCATTTAAAATACTTGCGTATATTTTGTATGCCGTATTCATTAACGTAACTCCTCTGTAATTTCTTGGGTCGTTTCTCTCTCCTCTCTTGTATATTGGACTAATCATACCTTTATTCCAGTCTCCCGGTATGCCCTCTCCTTTCCAGATTCTGTTAATTAATTTTAAAAATTCTTCTCCCACCTCCTTCTGCATAAATCTCCATGTCTCGTTCTCAATTCCGTCCTCCCCTGTTGCCTTTCCCATCTTCAGTTTTTTTATTACTTCGATCACCTCTTCCCTCGATATTTCTTCTACTCCCTCTGCCACCTCCTCTCTCTCACCATCCTCTTCTCCTTCTTCTTCTATTTCTAACATAACTCTTTCCTCTGTCCCTCCTAGTATTTCCATGAAGTGATTTCTCCACTCATCCATCTGTATCTCCTCACTTATCCCCTCAGCCTTCCTTTTCCTGTATTTGTTTATATACTTCCAAGCTTCCGCTTCATTTTTGACTTTCCTTATCTTTTCTACTTCCTCGCTTTCGTGCCTCCTCTTTTGCTCTTTACACCATTCCTTGTGCTCCTTTCTTTCCTTCACATACTCATCTTTTCCGATCCTTCCCTTCTTCCATTCCCTCATCAATCTCCTCAATCTTCTTTTCCTTTCCTTCCATTCTTTATTATACCACTCTCTTCTTCCTAACCTCCAAGGTATTATTTTTTTCTTCCGCTTCGTGATAGCGCTCTTTACTTTATCTTTCATCTCTTTCCAAATGTCTTCTGTTTTTGTCTGTGTACTTTTCCATTCTTCGCATTTTTCATGATATTCTCTCCTCCCTTCTTCTGTCCAGTCGCTTCTCTCTACTACTATTTCCTTCTTCCCTTTCCCTGTCTCCACCACCCGGGGTCCTAACAGCTCCACCTCCAGCGGCACGTGATCCGATTCCGTTTTAGTTCCTTCTTCCACCGTATCTATTTCCTCTCCTGCTCTGTCATTCCCTAATACATAGTCTATAACCGATGATCCCACGTCTCCTATATATGTCCATCCACCTTCCCTTCCGAAACTCCCGTTTAAGATCGCCCATCCTCTTTCCTCTATTTTTTCTATTAATATGCGTCCCTCCTTATTTATCACTTTATCTACTGATTTTCTGGTTTCTCTCCTCTTTTCTCTCTCTTCCTCCTCATTTATCGGTCCTCCTTCTTTTCCCGTCCTCGTGTTGAAATCCCCTCCTATTAGCAACCATTCTTCCTCTTCTTCTTGTACCTTCTTCCTTAGTGTTTCCATCGTATCTTCTATCTTTTGACTATATAACGTGATTATTCTCCATTTGTTTCCATTGTACTCTAATCTGCTTTCCACCGCTTCGTCGCTGATCTCCCTGACCTCTAAATGTTTCAAATTTTTGTTGACTGCTGTTATGATTCCTCCTTTTGCTCTTCCTTTCCTGTGTTCCCTCTTCGCTGGTACGAAGTTCCAGATGAATTTGCTGGACAGTTTATTTTTAATCTTCCTCCATTTATCCTCCTCCATCCATGTTTCCACCAGACCTATCACATCAAAATTCTCTAGATAATCCCATGTTTCTTCGCATTTATTCATTAGACCCGCCACGTTCCAAAAGCATATCTTTAATCCTCTTTCTTTTTCGGTCTTATTTTCCTTTCCTCCCTTTTCTCTCACGCTCCTCATTCCCCCCTCCCCTTCCTCGTCCCGCCCTACTCTTTCTGAAAAGCTTTCCTTTCTAGCTTTTCGGTTCTCCACTTCCATTCACAGTTGTCAATCCATATTCTTTGGTATCCCACCGTTGCTTTCTTCCCCTTTTCCCTCTCTTCTCTAACTATACTCCATAAATGCTTTTGTATTTGCCTCTCTACTGCCGTCAGATCATCGTCTATGAATATCTTTCTTGCTTTTCCTATCTCCTTCCTCTTTACCATTATTTCTTTTTTATCCTCCCATCTGTTGAATCTGACTAACGTCATTTTATATTCTCCCCGGCCGATTGTCTGCACTTCTTCCACCTCCATCTTCTTGGTAATTTCTTCTTCCAAAAATTTCTTCATCTTCTCCTTTCCTTCACTTCCATTTTCCACTTTCATTCCTTTAATGATTATGTTATTTCTCCTTCTCCTTCTTTCTACTATCTCAGAGTTTCTTTCCATCTCTTTCATCTTCTTCGTAAATTCGCTCACTAGCTTTCCGCCTCCGTTATCCTCCATTTTTCCTACTTTCTCCTCCAACTGTTTTATTCTATTTTCTAATCTCGCTTTTTGCTCTTCCCAAAGTATTTCTCTCATTCTATAATCCTCTCTCATTTCCTGTATCTCTTTCATTATCTCCTCTTTGTCCTTCTTTCTTTCTTTCTCTTGTTCATCCATCTTCGCTATAATCTCTTTCAGCATTTTCTCCATCTCCATACCTTCTTCTTTCTTTTCCTCTCTTTTTATCTTGTTTGGCGGCGATCTTATCTCCCTATTTCCTTTACCGAAACTATCTAATATTTCCTTTTCGGCTTTTTCTATCGATTCTCTCTCTTCCTCCCTTCCTCTCTTATTCTTTACGTAGTCTATGATTGATGTTTGACTTCCTGCCCTATCTCTTATTCTTGACAGCTCCTCCGCCCTCGAGGGTCTGCCTACTGTCCTCTTCTCCCTCTCGTCTTTCCTCGATTCGGTATCCTTATTCTCACCCTCCTCTCTCTTCTCTTCCATCTAAATCCCTCTCTCGCTTTTTATACTTTCGGCACCCCTTTTCTCCTGTCCTCTCTTCTTTACCGACAGTGTTTTCGTTATCTCCGGCTTCGGCTTCTCCGTGCCTTCCCTCGCTCTTCTCACCTAACCTAACCTTCAAATTGTCGCAACCACACAGAATCCTCGTTCTCGTCTGTTGTTCGACTCCTATACTGCTGATTTATATCTGTAGTCAGCCCTGCATATATGTGCATGCAATCTACCTGAAACAAAGTCGCCCCACGGCGAAAGAACGGCAGATAAACTCGAAAAAACACTGACGCGTTTGACAAGCGTGTTTCTCTCTACTTACTCCCACTCCAAGTCCGATTAAGACATATCAATAAGCATTCATTACTCTTATCCGATATTAATTGCCGCTTCTTTAAATCTTTTACAAGATCTTTTATCGATGAAATGTGCTTTTTGTATCTCTTAACATTTCTTTTTAGAGATTGAATTTGTACTGCCTGTTGCTGAACTTTACGCTTCATGACAGAGAATGCTATTGCAGCTCCCCTTGGAGTTTCTCAACTTTTTGATGAGATGTCACCTATGTATCGAGGATTTTTCATTCTTGGAAATTTTGCTGTACATGGAACCTAAAATATTATTTAATTGAAAACGTTGCACATATGAAAAATATCTATCGAATAAAAATTTATCAAATTAACAGAATATTTAGTGATTAAAAATGAAGTGTAGAAACGTAGAAAAGACGAGGATAACTCTGATAAATTAGAATAAGTTTAATAGTACTGAAAGTACTGAAAGATTGGCTGATTACAAAAGCAATAAAATATGGAAACTATATAATGCAATAAGAACTGCATGGAAACTGATGGAAATGTGTTGAAGAAAGAAATATTAAGGGAAAAAAAGAATTAGAAGTAAAGAAAATAGAAAAGATGTAAACTTAACTGTTGCTTCTTTAAATCTTTGACGAGATCCTTTAATGATAAAATGTGATTTTGTATATGATTTAAGCATGAAACTTAAAAATGCATTATTTAAACAATGAACCAAAAAGACTTTTTATGATAAGTATATCCAACATTGTAATAAATCTTCTTTTAATTGTTATGTCACAATCCTTATAATTCTTATATTGTTTTATATTGAATCAAATTAGCTCTAATTAATTTATACAATATTCAGCAACAGGTAGTACAAATTCAATCTCTTAACAGATCTCTTTAGAGATTGAATTTGTACTATCTGTTGCTGAAAATTGTATAAATTAATTTGAGCTAATTTGATTCAATATAAAACAATGTAAAAATCATAAGGATTGTGACATAACAATTAAAAGAAGATTTATTACAATGTTCCGGGGAAAAAATGG
>NW_011966268.1:8444-12864 GCF_000949405.1 Vollenhovia emeryi | reverse complement strand
CCCCCTCCTCTCTCTCTCCCTCTCTCCCCACCTAGAAAAAGATTTATTTAGATTAAACAAATGAGACACGTTGAAATCACGTTTCTTTGAATCTACAAAAGATTTTTATCTGCTTCTACTAAACCATTTGCTAGATTTGATAAAAATAGATATGAATCTTCCTAGAAATTTCAGTCCCAATCAAATAAAATTTTGGTTAAGGTAAAGAAATCCTTTTTTTTAATTAAATAAAAGTCTGTTAAGATGAAAATTCAAACAAATTTGATTTCAAACAAACTTCTTTTTCCTGGGTATATAGCGTGTGCCGCCTCGTTGCATGTAACGCTCAGTCGATTCTATATGTCGATGGATTTGACGGATTACAATTAGCTGCAAACCACCCTTTTTCTTTCAGTGACACGTTGGAATTCGCTTCTCTACTAAGGCAGTCCCTTCGGTCGTGTCAGAAACCTTTTCTCGCGACTCTGTTTACGGTCATTGTCTTGTTTCGTCTTGCAGTATTCCAATAATAGACTATGATCTAGTCGAACCGAACGCTAACAGAGATAGCCTGCAATGCTTATCAGCGCGCGTTTCTTCCAGGGGTCACGTCCTATTAAGCCGTGCGACGCACGTAATTGCGAATTGTTCGTTCCTCGAGAGTTCGCAGGCAGGGATTCCCGAGTAATGAGAGGAGCGCGCTATACTCGAATCCTGCGCGCCTGCCGCTCGCGCGACACCACCTAAATGCAAATTCTTTATGAAAATCCGACGTGCCGCGAGCGCCGGTAAAAAGCAACGATATTGCGAAGTCGCTTTACGTACACGGAGCCCGCGGAGCTACGCCGCCTAAAGTGTCGGCAGGAAGGAGAGCGGCTTCCTTCCTTCCCTCGCGCGCGGGCGCGCAGGCAAGATTCCCGGGACGGAGTGCGCCCGGCATACAAGCGCGTATTAATTAAGTTGGCTTCTAATTAATGCAGAACCCACTTCGACCGCGAAGGATCGCTTAAGATGGAACTTCCCTTTAAGCTGTAATTACATTTACGGTACACGTGTTGGTGTATATCCGTCGGCACCTCGTGCCGTACAATATGAAGCCACCGGGGTCCCTTCTCGCCGCTCGCACTTATCGCACCCCGTCGCTGTCGCCGTCGCCGCCGACGCCGACGCCGTCGGCGTCGCCGTCCCGCCCTCGTCGACGCGATGTTTGTACTCGGGTGGATATTTGTTCCGCAGCCGGGCTCAGTTTCGGTCGGGAGGGCGCGCGCGTAAGAATATTCATCGCGCGCGCGTCCTGAAAATGGCATCCAGGGTATTCCCCGCCACGCCGCGGACTTGACGGCTCCGGGGAAGACTCTCTGACGAGCGCGCGTGCTCATCGGCGCGTTAAATAGATCATGCGAAAGGCATTCCGATTCGGTGGCGCGATAACGTCAACCTCGTCGTGCACGTACCAACGATCACGTCACTCACCATTTCTCCCTGTTAATGTCGCCGCTGGCGGACGATCGTCGGCGAGAGGCGCGCTGGCGCCGCGCCGACATTTTCCGCCTTGCGACCCGCGATCTCGCGCGATTCACCTCCCGTTCCCGCGCCGAGAAGATTGGCTCCCGGCGACCGAGAGACCTTTTTATTTTTCTTACTGACGTACCAACGAAACTGACATTACCGTTAACCCCGTTAATCCAGCTAATATCGTCCGTGACCGAGTAGCGCTTACGGCGGAATGAAGATTGCGACGCTCCGCGCGTGCAAAAGAAATTAGCGGAATTGGATTATTAAGCGCGTAAACGTGCGCGTTTAATTGGAGAAGCGTAATTACACATGTTCTACTGACGTTCGCTTCAATTCAGAAGCGCAGGCTGGTGATTGCGGAATGATGGGAAAGTATGACGCACGAAGGCGAGATCTGAAGTTCCAATTTTGCTGCAAGTGTCAAGTTGCGTCTTCCAGTGCGTTTTAATAAAAAATAATTTTACTGAAAATTTATCTTGCCGATGTGCATCGATAAGTGTTTCGGGATTTTGTCGCATTATTGTCCCAGCGAGCAAAATTACGTCGTATTGTCGTCTCGATCTCATTGTCAGATGACTGAAAAATGACCTGGGACTTACTTAATTTTTCTAAGTCAACTGCAATCGAGATTTCCGTCGTGATCGAAAAATGACGTAATTTGGTCAAACTGACGTTACTTTGACTTGGCTGTCCTTCTCTTGGAGCGATGCACGTTTAAGCAAAAATATTTTTAACTATCCTGACAAAAAGTGCGCGTTCTGTAAAGGCTTTTCGTTAGTTGTTATCTGAGAATGTGTTAACAGTGTAAGAAGATTATGTCGTGTAACGTAAAGATATTTTTGGCGTCAAATTGCACAAAGATACATTCTCATTCCAGGTAACATTTACAAGTGGCTCCGTCTCTCGAGTAAATATCGACTGTTCTTTCTCGCGTGTCGAGTTAGTTTTATATACATATATATATATATATATATATGAAAGGACACGGTTGCTAGTTACCACAGACGCGTGGTAGTATCGCGCACGAAGAGACCTCGCAAAGGGCGTTATAATTGTCAGTGATAAAAATTCTTCTCTTTGCGCTTTTTTTTAACGATACACCCGCGCAATGAAACACAATCTCTGGCGGTGCGTACACGCTAGACAAGAGAAAAAGAATGTAGAGCCGAGAAAGAGGGAGAGAGAGAGAGGGGGGGGGGTACAAAGAGGAAGAAACCATCGTTATTTACAGCTTCACTCGTATATCCACCGCGGGTAAATACTATTTCTTCCCAACCCTCGAATCTACGGCCCCATGCTCGTTTCGACATAAAAACTCTATCTCCCTTTGCAGCATCGCTATCGACTCTCGTCGCTAGTTTGAAACTGGATTTTCGCGCCCCCTCCCCTCTCTCTGTCTCTTTCCCCTCCCTCCCTTTACCCGGAATTCTTCCTTCGTTCAAGCATCATCGACTTTTCGCTAGCGCTTTGGAAACTCATTCCCGTTGATCTTGTTCCATCGGGTCCCCATGCAAAATTGCTATACGTGGTTCCGCATACGTACGTGACTACCATAGCGAAGTGACAATCACGGACAAACGCGGTTATCGCGGTCGTATAGTTAACGTTTTACAACACGCCGCGTCGAAACTATTATTTGATTGTAAAGTCGGCACACTTGGGAAGAAGTCTCTCACCTCGCGTCTCCAACTCCTAGATCCGCGGGAATCACGTGTTCGAGCAAGGTAAACGTATTAATGATTTCCCTGACCGCCCTCGGTCTCGATCGATCTCTCGACTCCGGCACGTTTTCTCGAAACTCATTCTGCTCAAGCATTATGCGCTTCCCTTGTAAAGCCCTTTCCAAGCTCGTTTCAGTTGATCTTGTTGCGTCGAATACGTGACCGCGCATACCGTAGTCGAACGATAATCCGTCGAAGAAAAAGTTATATGCATAATCGCGCGCGGCGAAAACATTGCGCCGGGGAAATGCAGGAAATTTGCGAGGGTTCGATAAATCGCGTGTATAAGGAGGTGTGCACGAGAGACGCCACCGGGCTCTATCTCTGCGATAATCGAAAGTCCTGGGTTCAAACGCGGCGCCCGCTCGAGGAACAATTCCGACATTGATCTCGCTGTCTCGTGCGCGTCTTTCGCGACCCAGTTTCCGCGCGTATTTCACGAGACTGCGATATTACAACGATAATTGTTAAATCCCGCACGTACAGTTTTCTGCGACGATGTGTCGGCCGAGAGAACGCCCCGGGGAGAATTCTTCGCCACGGTTACGTAATTGCAGCGTTACAACAAACCAGATCGGAATCGTGGCCAGCGGAATTAGGTGCATACGAAAGGCAGAAAGGCTTTTTCGCGTTCTGAATACGTACGCTCGAAAATAGCTCGCCGCGTTACCACCGCTACGGGAAATTGCCGTTCGTCTGTATGCGGTTATCTGGTATTCTGGAAAAAAACAATCTCGTAACCATAATCATACGGGTGTACGAGATGTCGTACGCAAAACGGAGATTCGCGGAAACATGGAGCGTACAGGATTCCTATTGGTTAGGCATTTAAATCGCAACGATACCCTGATATCCTGAGAATTTCACGACGCGATATGCTGCTTTAACAAATTAATGGATTAACGTGCATTTTTTTATCAATTTTAAACGTTACATCGCAGGGTTATTTTAACGAAGCGCGTTAAACATAATTGTACGTACACGATGTTGCAATTATACTGTTAGTCACGTTAATGTAGACCGAATTCAACTGAAACAAATAGAAAAGCTTGTAGAGATGGATCGCCAGTAAATAAAGAACAAATAATAAGGATAACGTCGACAATTAACTGGCTCAATATATTTCGTTTAGAAAATACAACGTTTCGACCAGTAATACTGGTCCTTATCAAGTATTAAAAAGTTCTTAACCCATTAGATGTGAC
>NW_011966268.1:0-4302 GCF_000949405.1 Vollenhovia emeryi | reverse complement strand
TTTCGGCGTCGATTGCTGGCGGCGACTGAAACAGTCGAAACGTTAAACAAGCGATAGGCATTTTTCCGAGATGCGAAGCGTTTTTCCGAGATACGAGCGACGAGAGAGTCAGTCTGGATCGGCCTAGCGAAGAGAGCGGGTCGGTTTTAGCGAGTAAGAGTTTGAGAGCGGAACGCGTGAGTGCAGAGTGTCTGTAGAGTATCGGCGAATCTTTCCCGAATCTTCTAGAACCCGTTGGTTCATGTACTATTCAATAAACTTAGTATACAACCTTATATCCCTACATAATTCTGGGGGCTCGTCCGGGATACGGCCAGTGCGGTTCGAAATACAAGTTTCGGGAAGTGACGAGAGACATTACGAGATTAACGAGTTCGAGATGAGTTAAGACGACATGAGTGAAAAGAGTGCAAGTGATCTAACAGTCGTGCAATTGAAGGAGAAACTAAAAGAGCTGGGACTATCCTGTTCTGGTTCGAAAAGCGAGTTAGTATCACGGTTAAACGAGGCTGTGTCTAAAATGCCGGAAAATACGCGACCAGAAGATCAGACGGCAGAAGATGCAGAAGGTGCCGTCGGCGGGAGAACGGACAATGTAGACGGTCTACCGGAACATCGTTCTCGTGATACGCGTACCCTGGAGATAGAGTTAGAAGTATTGAGGCGAGAGCTCGAGTTACTAAGGAGGCAATCACAATCGGCTGTTCGTACATCAGACGCACGCGTCGAAGCAGAGCCCAGGCTGGTGCAGTCGAGAATTACTATCAGTGCCATAGCCGAACTTCTCGCTACATTCGACGGTACGATGAATAATTTCGGTACCTGGCAGACGCAGTTAAGAATGTTGAAGCGGACCTACCGGCTGGACGACGAATACACGAGAATACTGATCGGTATGCGGCTAAAAGGAAAGGCGTTGGAATGGCTGCACTCGAAACCCGAACTCGTGGAAATATCCGTGGAAGCTCTGCTCAGCGAACTTAAGGTCATGTTCGACCATCGGCCAAGCAGAATAGTGCTACGCAAAAAGTTTGAGGAACGTACGTGGAGGAAGGGTGAGACATTCAGTGATTATGTGCACCAGAAGATTATTCTCGGAAATCGTGTGCCAATTGAGGAAGAAGAACTCGTTGAATATATCATCGACGGGATACCTGACCGTGCATTGAGGGACCAGGCACGACTTAGCGGTCTCGATACGAAAGCGGCATTGATAGAGGCGTTTGAGCGTATCACGCTCTGGGATAAAAAACATCAGGCGACGAAGAACGACGAGGGGAAGGCGCAGTTGCGGGCGAAGACGGACAAGAGCGGCGAGAGCGGAAAAGGTGAGCGCAAGGAGGCGTCATCAAATGAAAAAAAGCGGTGCTTCAACTGTGGTCTACCCGATCACCTCGGCAAGGACTGCCCGACAAAGGAAAGCGGCCCAAAATGCTTCAAGTGCGGTGAACGAGGACACATTGCGTCGAAGTGCCCAGGAAAACAGGGTGATGTAAAAAGTAGTTATGTTGTAACACAGGTAGCTCAGACAAAATGTAGTAAAGAAGTTGCGGTAAACGGTTATAATACCATCGCGTTAGTTGATACCGGAAGCGATCTATGTATTATGCGCGCAGATCTATATACCGATATAGGATCCCCCCCGTTGGAACGCAAAGAAACGCGGTTTAGCGGCATAGGATTAAAAGAAAACGTAGCGCTCGGAGAATTTCGTGCTGAATTAACAGTAGATCAACATTCATATTCCGTTCTAATACGAGTTGTCGATAATGATGTGATTAGTCATAAGTTGCTTATTGGCATTGATTTTTTGAGTACGGTCGAGTTGCGCATAAAAAACGGAAATGTGTTAATCAGCCCCGTAGAGGAGACGGTAGGAGAAAGTCGTGAAGAATTGCCTGAGATATTCCAAATAAATCTAAGACGCGAAGAAACTGACGGAATAGATCTAGCGAACATTTCAGATGATAAACGTCGGTCAGCCATCGAAGATATTATTAGTAATTACTCCCCTGATAAAGTTAGAGAAACCGACGTTAAGATGTCAATTATTTTAAAAGACGAAGAGCCAGTGTATCAAAGAGCTCGGCGATTACCTCCGGTCGAAAGAGAAAAAGTAAATGCGCATATCAGCGAGTGGCTACGCGACGGCATTGTACAGCCTTCTCTCTCTGACTACGCGAGCCCGGTGGTTCTAGTTAATAAGAAGGATGGAAATTCGAGGCTGTGTGTCGATTACCGACAATTAAATAAAAAAATCGTGCGCGATAGATTTCCACTCCCTCTCATTGAGGATCAATTAGATCTTCTGCAAAACGCGAGGTACTTTAGTACACTAGATTTGAGAAACGGGTTCTTCCACGTTCCCGTAGATAAGAATAGTCAGAAGTACACGGCTTTTATAGTCCCCGACGGACACTATGAATTCTTAAAGGTACCATTTGGACTTTGTAATTCACCTTCAGTGTTTCAACGATTCATCAATGCGACGTTTAGCGATGCGATACGCGATAAAATAGTTTTAACCTATTTAGACGATCTAATAATCCCCTCCGAGAGTGAAGACGTGGGAATAAAAAATCTCAAAATTGTACTGAAAATTGCGAGCGAGTCAGGGTTAAATATAAATTGGAATAAATGTTGTTTCCTACGAACTAAAATAGAATTCCTCGGTCACATAATAGAAGACGGTCGAATATACCCATCCGAGTATAAAATTGAAGCAGTGCGTAAATTTCCGGAACCGATTAATATTAAGCAGGTGCAAAGTTTTCTGGGACTGAGTGGATACTTTCGAAAATTTGTGCCGAAATATTCCATTGTAGCGCGCCCGTTAACCAATCTGTTGAAATCGAATGTGATGTTTCGTTTCGGAGAAGAAGAGAGAAACGCGTTCATTAGCTTAAAAGATATTTTGTGTGATAAGCCCGTGTTATATTTATATAGAGTAAACGCGACGACGGAATTGCACACAGATGCATCCATCGACGGCTACGGTGCGATACTTTTACAAAAGAGCGACGTGGATGATGCACTCCATCCTATATATTATTCCAGTGGCAAAACTACGCCCGCGGAGCGGCGATATACGAGTTATGAGTTAGAGGTGCTCGCTATTGTCAAAGCTCTAATAAAATTTCGTGTTTATTTGTTAGGAATCCGCTTTAAGATCGTAACGGATTGTCGTGCGTTTACATTAACCATGCATAAAAAGGACTTGTGTGTGCGTGTGGCACGCTTGGGCGCTCCTCTTAGAGGAATTTGATTACTCTATCGAGCATAGACCCGGAAGAAATATGATGCATGTCGATGCGTTAAGTCGCAACCCTCTTCCAGTTTGTATGATCTTAGACGAACGCGATAGTTTGACGATAAAATTTAAGCAAGCGCAGCAAGACGACAGCGACGTAAAGAAAATATTCGATGCAGTAAAAGAAGGGAATATCGATAGCTACGTAATAAAAAATGATTTGTTATTTAAGAAACATAATGCGGATGTATTATTAGTTGTCCCTAAGTCGATGCGTACACAAATTATTAAACGAGCACACGAGCAAGGTCATTTTTCGGTGGCGAAGACTGAAGCGTTATTATTTAAAGATTACTATATATCGAATGCGAAACCTAAGATTGATAAGGTGATAAAAAACTGTGTGACTTGCATTTTGGCGGAAAGGAAACAAGGCAAGCAAGAGGGATATCTAAATACCATAGAGAAAGGCGAGTTGCCTTTAGACACGTATCACGTGGATCACTTAGGACCGTTGCCCTCCACTAAGAAAAATTACAAGCATATTTTTGCAGTTGTCGATGCATTCGCGAAATTTATATGGTTATACCCGACTAAAACTACGAACGCGGCGGAAGTGATAGATAAGCTTAAGAAACAATCAGTGATTTTTGGTAACCCGCGGAGAATAATTTCAGACCGTGGCACTGCATTTACATCTAGAGAATTCGAGGATTATTGTACAACGGAGCGAATAAATCACATATTAACTACGACAGGAGTTCCGCGAGCAAACGGTCAAATAGAGCGTATGAACCGAATTCTTATACCATTGTTAACTAAATTGTCGGACCCTAAGCGAGAGGAATGGTTTAAATTTCTTAATTCAGCTCAACTATACTTAAATTGTACGGCGCAGAGGAGTATTGGTACTACACCATTTCATTTAATGTTCGGAGTACACGCGCGTATGCGGGATGATCCCCATATTCGAGAACTGTTAGAGAAAGAATGGATTGACGATTTACAAAACGATCGAAGCGATTTGCGTAAACAAGCGAGAGAATGTATAG
>NW_011966267.1:5053-12846 GCF_000949405.1 Vollenhovia emeryi | reverse complement strand
ATACATTTAAGGTATATTTGCAATTTGCAGAGAGTTAACGAGAATTATAAAAATACGAAATGTACGATACATACTTGATTTCAAAGAAATAAAAATACGCAATATTTATATAAAGTTCTTTGATGATATGCATTTATGATAAATATGATTTTATCCAGTAATTTATAAAATAGAAATAAATAAACAAATAACATACATGAGAGAGAGGGGCAGATCATTATTTTCCGTCTCCTTTCCGTCAAGTCAGCTACGAACGAGCCTCGCGTGAACCGCGATTGCCGTGATCGCCTCGCTTCGTAGCTGACTCTGCTGACTTGTTAGTGAAAAGGAGACGGGAAATAGTGATCTGCTCCTCTCTCTCTAATGCCCGAGGCAGAGTCGAACTCAGCCGAGCGCCGCCGAACGCGGAGCGCACACGGACACGGTTGGGCGCTTGGTGTGCGTGAGCACCGTGTGCACCACCAACGGTGCTAGAGAGCAGCTCCGGTGGCGCCCGGCCCCAAAGTTTGCATCACTGCATGAGACACCAGTCCCACGCTGATTCCAACATCCAAATATTTATAACCTGTCGCAGTCAACGCAAATCTGCGCCCCAGGATACGAGGCGTATGACGAGGTTTATCAAAACTAGAAAAAAAATACAATTAACAAATTAAATAGAAAAATGTAATGAAGTATAAAATATATAAAAGATTTATTAATTAATACTTACTCATTGCACTGTTTCTTGCATGCTTCATTTGCAGTGTAATAATTCATCGTGCCTGTGCTTATAACTGATGTAGAGCGACTGAGATATTATTTCTATGCCAGATCTGATTTAAATACAGATCCTCCCCACCACTTTTTTTCAACAGTGAAGTCATAAAACACAAAAATGCAAATCTTTCATTTATTTTTTTTCATTCATAACCAACTGCGATGATATCACGGAGCACGTGTAAAAATGCAACAGGAGAGAAAAAATACGAATCTATTTGTATCATATATCTCAAAGATATTCGGCATAACATTAGCGCCTGCTAATCAAAATCAGTAGCTATGCGATTCTGAAAGATGACTCAAGCGAGCGCCGACTAAATGTCCGGCAGCTGCATGCATCTGAAAGATGATCCAACTCAGCGTCGATAGGATTTGAAAATAATACCATTTAGAGAAAGACAAAATGCAGTATAAAATCGGACTGAAAACGTGCAAGACCACAGTAGGTAACAAGAAGCGGAAAAAATAAGAATGTATAATGGCTGAAGAGTTGCCAAGTGACTGATAAGTAACAATATGCCTTTTATGTGGGTAAATACAAACAATTTGGTACTATTGAAAAATGTGGTGAAAAATTATAAAGATCGGTATTTGGAAGGCGTATTTGAGGGACTCGAAGGAAGAGATCGACACAGTGAAACATCGACGCGTGTGAAACAGATCTCGCCGGTACAAATTTTACGCGATCGAGAACTCGGCATACGTGGGACCAATCTCTTCGTAGAACGGAGAGTTGAATTCAAATCTGAGTTTTCCTCCGAAGAGTTATGGAAATGCACATTGAAACGACGAGTATTTAGACGGGAGCTGAATAGAATCTATGGCACATCGCATTATAAAGAAGCGGACGATAAATCGAAAAGTAAATACATTCAGGAAATCTATCACAGGATTGAACGTTGTCGAGCCCAGTATATCGCATTTCCTGCAGGAATCAACAGACGCGTGGAGTTAATAATAATGAACAGTTACTTCGGTATCCAACGTTATTGTAAATCATGCAAACAAATCACGTGCAAGTGTAACGAAGAAGAGTGTGATATGATATGATAGATAAAATTGTTGGAGACATGGAGCAAATCGAATGTGATCTATTGGAGCAATCCAGTCAAGTGGCCACCTTGGGCGAATATTTCGCGTGGGTGCAGCGATGCGACGAGTGCGTGCAACGACTCGAAGAGCACGGTCGAGTCAAGCGTCCGCGGCTCTCGATCGGACACAAGCAATCTGTGGTGGCGAGCATCGTGCGACTCGTAGGCGCAAAGACTTTATTGGAGAAACGCTTTATACACATCGGTGGTAATTATGCAGGTGGTGGCGCGGAGAGACTCGTTTGGCGAGAAATCGATACCGCGTTTGAAAATCGTATTTTGACCGGTGTGGTGATTAACACAGACTATATCGAGCCGCGACAATTTTTGGAAGACGCTTGCGATATAGTGCTCGAGCGAGTGCAAGACGTTTTACAAATACGCAACAGCGTAAAAGTGAACACTACCTTCAACGGTGAATTTGTGTCATGTGAAAAACATGCAAACAAAAGTATCAACACGCGAAACTGTGAACTCTTTCGTATGACAGATTTGCGCGAGTGGTACGAGCAGCGCGTCATCGAGTCTACCTTAGCGTCCCTTGAAGAGTTTCAGGAACGCGATAGTGGGTGGGCGTTATCGTGCATACACAATTTGATAATTAATATAAACAAGTACAATCCACTGCACGCGGGGTGTTACGTCGAATTACTGCGAGAAATAAAACTGAAGAAAGCGGTAATTAACGTGCAATCTAAGGACAATGCGTGTTTTGCGTGGTCAGTGGTGGCTGCTCTGCATCCAGCTGAAAAACACACAGAACGAGTATCGTCGTATCCCAATTATATAACGGAACTAAACGTGCAAGACATTGAGTTTCCCGTGACGCTTAATCAGATTAAAAAATTTGAACATTCAAACGATATCTCAATTAACGTATTTTGAGAATACGTATTGAGAATAAGGAAATCTTGCCGATACAGTTTACCACCCGGAAGAAGGAAAAGCATGTCAACTTGCTATACGTTCAGGGAGACAACGACGTGGGTCATTTTGCGTGGATAAAAAATATGTCCCACCTCATGAGCACGCAGTTGACTAAGCACAATGGAAAAAAATATTTCTGCGATCGGTATGTATAATTTTTTACATAATAGGTTATGAATAATATAAAAAATATATTTCCAGATGCTTGCATTACTTTAGTTCGAGTCAAAGGTTGGAAGCTCACATTGTGGACTGTGGAGAGATGAACGACTGCGCGATCAGATTACCGAGTGAGGACGACGAGTGGCTGACCTTCAAAAATTACAACTGTAAGGAACGTGCACCGTTTGTCGTATACGCCGACTTGGAGTGCACTCTGGAGAAGATTGACAAGGATTCGATAACGTCTTCATATGCGTATCGGCATCATGAGGTATTCAGCATTGGATATTACGTGCATTGCTCGTACGATGATTCATTGTCCACATACCAATCTCGTCGCGATAAAGATTGCATCACGTTGTTCGTCGAGCAACTCAAAGTGTTATCACAACACGTAAAAGAAAAATTATTCACTAATGTCCCTATGGAAAATTTGTCGAAGGAACAGTGGGGGGCATACCGTAGCGCGACGCATTGCCACATATGTCAAAAACCGTTCGCACTGCCCAGGTAGCAGACGGACGTCATTTTGACATCAAATACTAGTCAGGTTCGTCCGAATGACGTCAAATGACCAAAAAATGACCGTCATATGTAAGTCTTTCGAATGACGTTATAATGACGTCATAACATTACGTCAATTTGACGTAATATTTAGGTCAAATATCCATTTTATTCACTAGTGCTCCATAACCAGTGTTGTGCAAGGTACATTATTTTTAGTACCTAGTTACAGGTATAGATACTCTAGAAAAAATGTACCGAGGTACAGGTATAGGTACTAGGAAAACAAAATACCTAGGTACAGGTACCTCAAATGTACCTTAAGTGTACCTAGGTACAGGTATTTTCATTTATTAGCATAAAATTTCAAAATAAATAGACATTGTGGCGGTCGCAATACGCGATCCGGCACATAGCGGCAATCCGGCACTGCGCGACACGCGCGCGGACGCGCGAGCACCGGCCTCCGAGTAGTTCGCCGGCCGCCGCTAAGCTGCGCACGGTGGCGGGCGAAAAACTAGGAAGTAAAATTCAGTCTCGTACAGTATATAAGGAGGCCGCGTGGAAGCCGAAAAATCAATCTCAGTATGATAACCTATCGGAACGATTCCCTTGCTGGAAGAGTTCTCGATACCATACGCTGTCGTTCTTGACGACGGGTCCAGCTAACGCTGTCGTTTCTAACGACGGGTCCAGAGAACTTCATAATCGCCGTCGTTTCTCACGACGGGAGCAGAGATCTTCATAATCGCCGTCGTTTCTAACGACGGGAGCAGAGATCTTCATAATCGCTGTCGTTTCTTACGACGGGACCAGAGTGGCAACCGCCGGAGTATCTGCAGTAGGAAGCGGCATCCCACAAGGACAACCCAACGCCGTCCTCACCGCCAAGGAAAAAGCGACGGCACAACACCCGGCCGTCCAGCTCTTCAGAGGAAGCTCCGCCAGAAAAGAAGAGTCAGATACGCATAGTATCTGTGGTGACGATCCCTCCAGCAGAACGTGTGGTCACCCGACCCAGCAAGGTTTCCAGACGCCCTCCGCGTCAGCAGGAACCGCCGCTCCAGGAGGATCTAATTCCAACCACGCCGCCACGGGCGATAACTCCAGATTTGACACTCGCAGAGTTATCTCCGCTAGGCCGGAACGAGCAACCAATTTCACCGGCGACTCCACCAATCGTTACCGACCACCCGGAACCTATCTTAACGTGGGCAGTAGAACGCCTAACGCTGCAGCCACCAAGGTTTAGTCGACCACGGCATCCACCTCTAGGACCGCTGGATCCAAGGAGTTAACGTCCTATATCACCGCGTGCTAGCGTAACCACAGCAGACAAGTGGACACAGACCGGGTCCTACGCCACAGCACGAAGGCAGAAACAACAAGATAGACGAAAGCAGCGAGCGCCACTGACCGAAACCAAACAGCTCTTATAAGAGTTCACAATCGGCCCTTGTCAGGGCCCCACTCTATCAAACGAGTAACATCTCCTGGTACTCTAGCAATGAAAAGCGTAGCTTACGAGCCAAGTAGCTACAGACATTTATGATTTCATGTGTGCAGTTGTACTTGTAGGGATATAAAGGTTATATAGAGGGCCTGTTCTTTTTAACTGCACTGTTGTAAACTAGTGCAATAAGTTAAGGTGCATTTACGTGCTCATTGTAAAGGTGACGTCACATGGAGCGTAATTCGCGTAAGCGTAACCTGCGTATCGCCAATCACAGAACCATTTCGACGGAATTATTGAAACGGTTCTCTTAGAATGACCCTGTGATTGGCGATACGCAGATTACGCTTACGCAAGTTACGCTCCATGTGACACAACCCTAAGACCGGTATTCATAGTCGATTCTTATTTCAAAATCATCTTAAGTGTTGTCTTAAGACGCTAATACAAAAGTAACTTAAAATGTACCTAAATATAGGTACCGGTACACAAGAAATTGTACCTAAATGTAGGTATAGGTACCAGAGAAAAAAAGTATCTCGGTACAATAACTAGGTACGTAAAATTGTACCTTACATACACAACACTGTCCATAACCTATTAAGTTATGTCATTTTATCTACCCAGGCAGTAAGTTGGCATTATTTGTCATTTTGATGACAAGAATACTTACGGGCCTCCGCTATCCAAGTAGAACAGTCACTGAGGTACCCAAGGAAAAATGAAAAGTCAAGATGACGTCAAGTTGATGTCATATTGACCAAAATATAACATAAATTTGGTCAATTAACATCAAATTGACATCACTTTGACTTTTCCTTGGGTATATACTGGAACGCGCGCTGAGCCAATTCGTGCGGGTAGAGAGAGAGAGCATGTCATTGTCCCCTCTGTCCTTGTCTAATACAGTTCGAACCAAAAGTTACTTGTTATGCACGTTTGTCACGAATGCTCTGACAACGAGCTAAGGGTGCTTTCACATGGAGCGTTAATTGCGTAGCGTAACCTGCGTATCACCAATCACAGGATCATGCTGATAGAACCGTTTCAATAATTCCGTTGAACTAGTCCTGTGATTGGCGATACGCAGGTTACGCTACGCAACTTACGCTCCATGTGAAAGCACCCTAATTTCTCGATCGGACTGTACCTTTTCGTCCCCACTCTCGACCACACTATAAACCAGACAAAGACAGAGGGAACACTGACATGCACTCTCTCTGTCCGAGTGTCCGCACGAATCGCCTCTTCTGCTGCTCAGCGCGTGTTCCGGTAAGAATATATTTCAGTGAAAACAGTCGGTCATGAGTGTTGGTCCACCACCTTGCTTTAAGTAAGCTGTAAGCCTTAAGCCGTAAGAAATTATAATTATAATTTCTTACGGCTTAAGGCTTACAGCTTACTTAAAGCAAGATTGTGGACCAGAGGTTAGGTTTGTTTGCGTCGCGTGTTCCAGCATGTTCCTATTCCCTCCATCCGCCAATATCGTTACATGGGGCGTTTTCCAGTAAGGACGCAGTGTAACACGGTGAATCGTTTCATCCTTGTTTAACATTGGCAAACAACAAGGATGTAATGATTCACAGTGTTACACTGCGTGGCATTGTGTCCTTGCTGGAAAACGCCCTTGGATCATAGTTAAAATGACGGTATTGGCGCTCGGGGGCGCGAATAGAAGCATGTTCAGTGTTAATCCGTGTTTGTTCGTGTATTGTATATTTTAGAAAACGCAGTATGGCTTTTGTTGGCATTGAATAGTGATGTTGTTGAAGAAGCATCAATTGCTCTAGTCCATCGTTCATGGCTTACACCTTTAAAGAAAGAGGCTTGGTGGCCTCCGTACAAAACCGGTGCACAATTTAAGAAGGCTCTTGTTTTAGAGGAAAAACCAAAAATCGAAACATGGAAATTATATGGTGTCAAAAAGATACTTTTCTCCTATGGTATGTATAATAATGCGTATTTGTATATAAATGTGTGTGTGTGTGTAAAATGTGTGGAAAATATTTTATTAAACAGTCCCCATTATATTTATATCCGTGCGATTCATCACTACTTAATATATATGTTCTGTTGTGCCCCGATTGCCGAAAGAGGTAACGAGGGCACTCAAGCAGTGTTACTGCAAGTAGAATAACACTAGCGTAAGCATATTGCGCGATCGAGCCACAAAAGCCCGACCGCGCAACCTAATTAAATTCGGAGAAGAAGTCAGCAAGTTCTCGACCCGATTACGCATGGCCTCGATCGAGTACCGAGAAAACTCGATCGAGTACTGAGAACGCTGACGCCTCGATCATCGGGTTTAAAACCGGAGGAAAGCCCGAGATCGGGGCACTTGTCACTATCGCGTATCCGCTAACATACGGGCACCAAGCGACTCTACCTACGGGCCTGACTCAACCGCCGCGACAGACGTACTCGTACGACGACTACGCACAAAAATTACGCGAGAGAATGCGAGCTACGCAACAGGCGGCGAAGGAACAATTAATAATCGAGAAAGAAAAAGCGAAAGCTCAATACGACGAACGAACTAAAATTGTAATGTTTAAAGTAGGGGAAAAGGTACTCCTACACGACGAAACCGTAAGGAGAGGACGCTCGAAAAAACTAGATGCTCAATGGATCCGTACATCATTACGGAGAAGCACTCGGAAGTAAACTATACGATAAAAAAGGGACGACGAAGCCTACGAGTGCACGCAAATGGAATAAAACCCTTTGTCGAATATTAGGAGATTAAAACTACAAACCAAGGGGGAAGGGACAGGAATAAAAGATAGAAGATAGGATAAATGAATAAAATAGAAACACTTCAAGAAAAGCTACGTATAATTAATAAAATAAAAAATATGGGTATAAAATATGATTAAAACATAGATGTAGATATA
>NW_011966267.1:0-4202 GCF_000949405.1 Vollenhovia emeryi | reverse complement strand
GGACATAAAAATAGATTTAAAGTATTTTTAATCAGAACTGTTAGCGGCAGGCAAGACTTCTGGCGACTCTATATTGCAAGAAGCGTTATGTCATTCACTATGGTAACCTGCAGCAATGTACGCGTCAAGGTCTTCGCGTCACAAATATACATCGCGTACTACAATTCGCGCAATCCGCATGGCTCCGCGATTATATTGAACTAAATACGCAATTTAGAACGCTCGCCAAGAACGATTTTGAGAAAAATTTGTATAAATTGATGAGAAGCCTTCAATTGCGCACAGTACAATTGGACACGATGCAATTGCACACAGTGCTGTTGGACACGTAATGTTGCGCACAGTTCTTTTGGGCACAGTTCTTTTGCGCACCGTTCATTTGGACACAGTTCTTTTGCGCACCGTACAATTGGACACCGTTGCTTAACTGTGCGACACTGAACTGTGCGACACTGAACTGTGCGACACTGAACTGTGCGACACTGAACCGTGCGTAAAAGAATTGTCCAATTGAACAAACGCTGATTTAGAAATATTTATTATTTATAAATTAGCAAAATTTCCAAACAGGGCTCTACATGCATACGCGTGTGTCTGTGTGTTTTAAATTATATTTCGATAACCTGTGTCCAAAAGCAACGGTGTCCAATTGTACGGTGCGCAAAAGAACTGTGTCCAAATGAACGGTGCGCAAAAGAATTGTGCGCAAAAGAACTGTGCGCAACATTATGTGTCCAATAGCACTGTGTGCAATTGCATCGTGTCCAATTGTACTGTGCGCAATTGAGCCTCTCCCTAAATTGATGAACAACACGGTATTCGGCAAAACTATGGAAAATGTACGAAATCGCGTCAATGTAAAATTAATAACTATGTGGCCGCCTACGGCAGCCACAGGCGCCGGGCCCCCGGCAACCACGCGGTCGCGCGCACCTGACGCTTAGCACAGGGCGCCCGGCCCCCGACGTAAGCGCCTGGCGCTAGCTCCACGCCGGGCGGCTGCGAGTTCGCGGCGCCGCCGCTACGCGGCGGATTCTCTCGGGAGTGAAATTTAGTGACTACCAGTATATAAGGGAGGAAAATGCGAGCATTTTCACTTCACTTCGGCGCTCAGTCGCCAGCATACCAGCGCGTAGACGCTGTTCCGTGCGCTCTAGACGCACCCAAGCGCTCAGCCGCTCTCCTTAGGACATATAAGCGCTGAGTCGCTCTCCTTCGGACATATAAGCGCTGAGTCGCTCTCCTTCGGACAATAAGCGCTAAGTCGCTCTACTTCAGGCGCCGTAGACGTCCCAAGCGCTTAGTCGCTTCACTCCGTGCGCCTTAGCCGCACAAGCGCTTAGTCGCTTCACCCTGTGCTCTTAACCGCACACAGCGCTGAGTCGCTTCACTACCGTGCGCTCTTAGCCGCATGTACAGGCGCCTACTCGCCGTATACTTTTCAGTTCAGGTACCGAATGACCAAGACGAAACGAGCAGCAGCCACCACAGACACGGCCTACACTTCCCAGGAAGGAACACCCGTCCTTTACTCCAGGTCAACATCCAAGTATTCACGGACCTCGACGACCTCCAAGGATCCCGAAGTCTCCCTCGGCGTCGAGAAATACTTACTCTCCCAAAAACCAATCATATAAATATATATATTAGCTGTACAATACTTCAAGAATAAACCTTCTAATTAATTTGCCATTGGCATTAAAAGAAAAAGAGTCGAAAAATTAATTTCCTCCCTTGCGATCCATTTCCTTGGGCGTTCCTAAAATAGAGTTTAAGCGAAGTAAGCCCCATAACTAAATGGGAAGGACGATACGGCGCGGAGGCAATGATCGCAAAACCAAATTTCCATAGCCGAAGCATCTTTTCGGAAAATCTGATAGCCGTTGAATTGCGCAAACTCGAGGTGAAATTCGACAAGCCGATCTACGTAGGTATGTGCATTCTCGACATATCTAAAGTCTGTTTGTACGAATTTCATCACGAGTACATGTTACCTTTATATCGCGACAGATGTAAAATTATGTACACCGACACAGATAGCCTTATACAATCACATCCAGTGCGAGGACGTGTACGAGACGATGAAACGTGATATTTATAAATTTGACACGAGCGATTATCCGGCAGATAACGCGTACGATATTCCACATGCTAATAAAAAAGTGCCAGGTTTAATGAAGGATGAGAATAATGGTGCGATAATGACGGAATTCGTCGGGCTCAGAGCGAAGATGTACACGTTGAGGGTAGACGGTAAGAAAGATACAAAGAAGGCTAAAGGCGTAAAGAGTAACGTGGTAGCGCGATCGATAACGTTTGACGATTACACGCGGTGTCTCAACGATGAGATAGAAATGACTCGCCAACAGACTTGTATAAGATTGAAGCTGCATGAGGTGTACACTGTAGCCGAAACGAAAATCGCTCTGAGTCCGTGTGATGACAAGCGATACGTTGCGCCCGATTCTACAGAAACGCTGCCATGGGGACATTATAAAATACCATTGTAAATATTTTTTTAATTCATTTTATTTTTTAATCAACATAGATATATTTTATCCACATCGATTATAATAAATGTATACCATTGTAAAACATGTATAATAAATGTATGCCATTGTAAATATTTTATCATTTATTTTTATAAGACATGTAATCAACATAGATATTACAATAAATGTATGTTTACAAAACATTACCCGTGCATATCCATGAATTATGTGATTTATCAAGTCCCAGCCATTTCACGTAAACCTCATTTCCTCTTTTCCGCAACACTTTCTCAACGAGGTACACATCGGGATTAGCTACGCAATGCAACTCGTGTTCATAGAATCCTCCAGCGATGGGTTTTCCACAGGAATTCTCCAGTATATACGTTACGGGATTAGTTTTCTGCACTTTGCCGATTTTAAACACCTCCGTCGACCAATTTGGTGTGTAACCTTTTTCAAAGACGGTCTTAAATTTACTCACGCGTACAGGGTCACCCAATCTGAATCGCGCGGGTGGAGCAATCTTTATGCCCGTATCACACTAGCGATTGTCGATTACGTCTGCGTTTGCGTTTGCGCTTGCGATTAGATGTTTTTCAATCACACTAGCGACTGCAAGCGAACAACGATTGCGTTTTTTCGTTAAATGCAGATACGTTTTGTAAACGTCACTGTACTGTAGTTTACTGATTGTGTGAAAGATGGATCGGTACAAGAAGAAAAAGAAAATAAGTGCTATTCTAATGTTTTTAGTTTTGAAATCACAGTATGAAAAAGAGAATAAGATACTTCCAGAAAAAAGAATGTGGATTAAATCGTGGAAAACTCGAAGGAAACAGCAAGGTTGTTTTCATAACCTTTTTATGGAGTTACAATTAGAAGATCCAGAGAAATATCGAAGGTAGATATGAAATCTTTCCTCTTGAATATGTATATGATTAACAAAATATGAAAATGTAATTTTACTACAATTTACTAATTTCTTTCAATAAGTAATGCTCAATTTTTTTCAGATGTCTTCGTATGACTGCAGATATATTTGAAGATCTTGTGGAAAAATTGAGCCTACTAATTAAAAGACAAGATACTCATCTCCGAGAAAGTATTTCACCTGCAGAAAGGCTTGTTGTGACATTACGTCATTTGGCAACAGGTTGTTAAGCAAGTCTCTTTCAAGCAACCCAACAAACACAGAATATTGCGGCAACGTTCTGTGTTTGCTGAGAAGTAACTATTATTGTGTAATACCTATTTTCCTATTTTCCGTTATATAACAATTCTGCTATCATTTGTAGGCGAAACTCAAGAATCATTATCTTACAGTTTTCGTCTTGGACAAAGTACTATATCTGGGATTATAAAGGACACTTGTCGCGCCCTCATTTCTGTTTTGCAAGAAAAACATCTTAAATTTCCCGACAGTGAATTGGCTAGGAAAGTAATTGCCCATGATTATATGGATAGATGGAATTTTCCAAATTGCTTGGGTGCCATGGATGGCAAACATTGTTTGATAGATCCTCCACTTCAGTCTGGTTCTTCATATTTTAATTACAAGGAAAAGTTCAGTATTGTTCTTTTGGGGCTTGTGGATGCTGAACTCAGATTTATATTTGTTGATGTGGGCACAAATGGACGAGTATCTGACAAAGGAATATGGAACAAATGTGCTCTGAAACATCATTTGGAAAAAAATGATATTAACCC
>NW_011966266.1:7822-12823 GCF_000949405.1 Vollenhovia emeryi | reverse complement strand
GTCCATGAAATAGTAGCCGGTGTTTAGCGCTGGCTTTTTGTCGACGGCTCACTCGGGCTCAGACAGGGAGGCAGAGTGGGGGAAGTCGCTCAACTGTATCCAGCGCTTTGACGCTGCATGAAATGGCACCTTAAGCCGCAGTTTCACGCAGCGAGTAAAAGCTGGCGTTTTACCCCCACTCCACCGCCACGCAAAGCAGTGTTAAAAAGCTGTTCGCTATCGCCTCTATCCTTTTTATGTAGCGAATAGAAGCTCATTTCATCACAACGCAAAGCAAGCGTTAAAAAGCGGCGATTGCTAAGTACATTACCTGATATAACCGCAACTGCAACATAAAAATGGAGTTGGAATATTATAATCAATATATACATCGAGTACGTAAAATATTATAAACATACAGTGGCAGTTATAGCTCAAATTAGAAGACGACGTATAGCTGCTGCAGTTGCTGCGATGTGTTTGATAAATGAAAAAGAAATAAATATAAGAAATATAATTATTAATACAATATAACAAAATTAATCTATCTTATATAAATAAATAAGAAACAAAGAGCAGTCTAACCTATAAGTATGTTTGCTGTATGTATATAATATGTACTAACTTCGTCTATATTTTTGGGTGCTGTCAATTGATTAAATCCTTCAGCCATAATTTCTTTTTTATACACTTTTAAGTAAAATAATTTAAATTTCAGCGTTGCTTGATCAATTCGCTAAAAGTTGGACTGTGTCGAACTTTGAGCGTTTATTCGCTACATTCGCCATTCTGGCAGGAATTTATGGAGAGGGGGTAAAACGCCAGCTTTTATTCGCTGCGTGAAATTGTGCCTTTAGGAGCGCCAAACTTGAGATTTGAACTTAGCCTCGAAACCAACTATTCACAGAGGCCGCTAGGTGCGACCTTCAAGACCGAAGGAAATGTATTCCAACCTGTCTATTGGTTTGTCGTGGCCGTATCGGCAGCCGTGGGTTGCCGGCGCCGACGCCGAGTGCCATTATCAGACATTACCAGAAGAAGAACACGTGGCTCGGTAACCTTTTATCTGCGTTTAGAAGCGTTATCTCTTGTAAGACATTATTCCGTTGATTATATCTGATTTGAAGAATCGCGAGAATGTCGCGCTCTCTTAGGAGCTTATTTGGAGCTGAAAATAGGTTCGTATAATTTGCGTTTTTCTTCCATTTAACCTGCGTGCGCGCGAGACGCAAAAGACCGCCGGCCGGTTACAACCGGTCGCCTCGGCGTTAAAGGCTGAGTTATGATGGCCGTAACTGTTAACTTATGCCAGAACCGGTAAAGTTCGATACTGGGATTTCAATGCTTTCGTTCATAATGGGTTTCTGAACGAAAGCATTGAAATCCCAGTATCGAACTTTACCGGTTCTGGCATAAGTTAACAGTTACGGCCATCATAAATCAGCCTTAAGAATTTCTGCGTTTGCTAATTTTCCTTTAATTACGCAAATGTAGGGTTTCCTTCGGTCCCCCCCCCCCCCGAAATTGTTGCATGTTTTCAACGACCTTGACGAGTTCGGACGACCGTTTCCGTTATTCTTCCCGTTTTCTGCGGTTATCGGTTTTAAAGCCAGATTTCCAACCTTTTGGTAAGCCAACTAATAATTAAATTATATGTCTATCTGAAGGAATAACAAAGACATGCATATGAGTGAACTATTAGTTAACTTACCAAAGCGTTGGAACTACCGGCCGTTAACCTGTGACTTGTGTATGTGTTTATTAATTTGAATGACCTTCAGGTATAAAGCTTTTTCCTTCTAAAATTCATACATATCTTGTTGCGTTTTGTGACACAATCAAAATCCAGTACATTATTCTGTTAAGTATTTCTGTTAGTGTAGAAGTATGTAAGGGCCTGAGCAGAATGGCTGTCTTATACTCTTAAGACAGCCCTGAGACAATGTTTTATGTTTTAAGCCTTTGTCTTAAGGTAACGCACAATAACTGTCTTATGTCTGAAGAGTGGAAGACAGCCATTCTGCTCAGGCCCTAAGACACTACCAAGATTCAAGGTTATGTATCACTCGCAATTATAACAAATCTATTTTATTAAATACACATAGGAAACTCTGATTCTTCTCCAGATAAAGCATCACGTTTGCCGCAAAAGATTAAAAAACATCAAAGTATGGATAAGGATAAAGTTGAAGGTGATAGCCATGGTGAGAAAAACCAAATAATAGTAATATGAATAAAATAATAAAATAAAGTCAATTTTCGAAGAAATAAATTATTTATATTATATTAATTTTATGATGGTTTAATAGGAAAGTTAGAGACTTCCACTGATTCATCAAAAAGTGTAACACAAATTAAGAACATAGAGCAACAGTGAAAAAATATAGAAAATATTGGTAAGTAAAATTAAAAACTGTCCTGAATGTACCTAATATTAAGTTAACATTATATATTTGCTTATTAAAAATATATCACGTTCACAATCACTTGACGAATTCAGAAATCCGCTATCTTTTATTTAGAGATGTACAAACTATTCGAATACGAATTTAATCAAATCGAATGAAGCTCGTTTCGAAGGTTCGTTTCGAACTTAAATTTCTATGAATCTGATCTGATTGATTTCTGTGAATCGAATCTGAACTACCCAAAAATTTCGAATTTAGGTGGTTCGAATACGAATCATATGTATTGTTAATATTATAAAATATTTCTGGTTAATAAACAAAACAGTATGGCCATGTCAGTACATGCATTCAGAACTACAATCGCTCACTGAGCAATTAACATAAATAGCAATAGAACAGTGCTCGGAGTTGCATATTTCGGGCAGATTTCGTAGATAAACGCTTACTGTCCCCCCACTACGGTCATTATACAGCAGGCGTCTCCTACGAAATCTGCCCGAAATGTACAACTAACTCGCAGCACTAGCCCAGTCAAATTAGACATTCTCTGCGGAAAAATTCCCATAGGGCTGGATTTTGGTATACAGCGAGATATTGTCCTTTGAAACAATGTCTCAAAAGTCCTGATCGATACCACCGCAGCTAAAAATTTTATAGAGGGTGAAAGGGGGTGAAAAACAGTTTTTCGCGAATATCTTTGAAAATATTGATTTTTCGGCATACATAGTTATTAAAATTTGTAGCTTATGAAATTTGCTACAAAAAAGGTCTTGTTACTTATTTTACCAGAACCAACCGTTTTTTAGTAAAACGGTTCACAAAGTCCCACCCTCATACTTTATCAATAAAATGTACTCTTTTCCACACCACCGTTGAGGTAGAGTACTAGGCGCGTTTTTTTTTTAATGTGGTGTCTCCAGTAGGCCTAATCCACATTTTTTTCGTACTGTGAAATTAATTTTCTGCTTCTTCTGGAATTTCTGGAGCCTCCTCAATTGTAATGAACGCCTCTGCGTCCGTCTCTTCCATTTCTACAGTTTCCGCTAAGAAATCTGTCGGATCACGTTCTTCATCGATGTCAGCATAGGTCTCTTCCATGGTGACTGCTGTTGCATTCAAGCAAGACCGGCCACGACAATTACCACACACTGCTGAACAGTGCAAGCCAATTTTTCTGCAACCACAGTTAAAGCCGCAGCCTTTTTTTGTCGTTATTACAATTTTCTCTCCATATCTCTCTATAAGTTTGCTTTTGATCGTTTTGTTATCCGGAGTAAAATCTTTGCAAACATCTTTCAATTCTGCCAAGGTAAATTGGCAGTCATCATTGTTTTCAATGTATGTATATATTTTTTCCATCGCCGATGAAATACGAGAATCCTGTGGACGACCAATTTTACCTCCTAGGTTGTAGGTTTTTTAAACGACACGTAGCAATCCTGGTGATATTTTGTCTCAGCAGCAACCAAATCCTCCTCATAAATGATTCGTTTTGTCACTGCCTTCGCTATGTCGTTGCCAAGCTGTTCGGCAACAGCAATTATGGAATCTTTAAAAGAAGCCGTTGATACACGACGTATTATTCTACGATTTTTCATATTTTTCTTCTTCTCTTTCTCCTCATTAGCTTCTTCACCACAAAAGATGCATGAGTGTTGAAAATCAAACGAATATTCATTTAAACGCTGTCTAGTGCGCGGTGGACTACTACCAGACGTGCTAGCACCTTCATCTTGATTCCTTTTTGCAGCGGCAATGCTACCCTTGCGTGTATACTCCTTACGACATTGAACATGGATTTTTATCGAGTTGACACGGCGTAAATGTCCAATTTTTCCATCGTTCCTTTCAGCACTCGCGTCTCGCAACGTATCTATTCCGCGCTCCACAACAACAGTATTACCAGTTGATAATGACTGGCAGCAAATTAAGCACAGTTCTTCCATTATCGTATAATTTGTTGAAATTTTACGATGTCTAGAAATTTCACACAAATATTACAAATAAAAGCTCCGATATATCAACTGAACTGACACGTCCGTTCACAACCAAGAACAGTTGAATACTGAGCAACCGTGGTGGGCCCACCACGTGAGCAACCGACAACGTCGTCTCAGGCTGCGTTCGAAAACATCACCCGATATGCCACGCTATATCATTTTATCTTTGTTTAGCATTCGGTCACCGACAAAGATAAAATGATACATGGGAGCTCGGGTGATGTTTTCGAACGCTGCCTAGATAAGACACAAAAGAGCAGGTATACGGAGAACCCTCGTTATGAAATAAAGGGTCCCCATAGCTGTCGTGCAAGGTCATGGTAGGGGAATATTTTCGAAGCACACTCCACAGTAGGCTCTCAAATACTCTACAGAGAGTTTTTCATCGGTTATATTTCTGTACACACGTAAACCATATATATATATCATGTATAAAGTCTGTATTCTGAGTTGTGTATTCACACGCAAATATCTCCGAAACGGTTGGTTCTGCAAAAATGAGTAATAAGATCTTTTTTGTAGCAAATTTTATAAGCTACAAATTTCATAATAACTATGTATGCCGAAAAATCAATATTTTCAAAGATATTCGCGAAAAACTGTTTTTCACCCCC
>NW_011966266.1:0-7124 GCF_000949405.1 Vollenhovia emeryi | reverse complement strand
TTTCACCCTCTATAAAATTTTTAGCTGCGGTGGTATCGATCAGGACTTTTGAGACATTGTTTCAAAGGACAATATCTCGCTGTATACCAAAATCCAGCCCTATGGGAATTTTTCCGCAGATTGGCCTTATTTTTGTCTAATTTGACTGGGCTACACTGTAATAGAACATAAACTAATTTTTACCTTCGATTTAAATCAACGAGTATTCATAATAAAATATATTATTTAACTTTAATTGCTATGCATGTAATTGATCAACGTTATTAGATCTTATATTAGATTATTTAAATTTGATTTTTTGCATAATTGTTTTATTTATTGTGACATTAAATAAAGTATATTTTGTTAGTTTTATATCAAATATTTATATAAATGTTTTTATATTAAAACGAGTTTATATTCTATAATCAATATTATTTTTTCACATCAAGATATTCTTTTATTATCTTTATGTTATCTAAATGTTAAAAATTAATTTAATAATCATTGTTAATTAAAAATTATATTTCAACGATTTGATTCGATTTAATTTGACATAAAAAATCTCCTTGATTTGCACATCTCTATTTTTATTGTAGAATTTAATATAATGTTTTGAATAACACAGGACAAATTGTAATGTACATATGTTGTGTCTGTAGCTGAAGAAAAAGACGTGTTTAAATTTTTTCAATCATCATCATCATCCCCGGTTATAATCAAGGAAATCGATTCTTCTTTGTCAAGCCATCCAAATTCTTCGAAGAAAAACAATATTGAAGAGAATCTGTCACAGATGATAGCATCATTAATTGACTTATGTAAATCACCTGAAGTCCTAAAGTCTTCTAAAGGAAATATATCTGAAAATTTATTGGATATTTCTACTGAAGAATAAAAGAGTGACAAGGAAAATGAAATACACTGAACATTAATAACGACGTATTAATTTCGAGTATTAAATTAATATCGAGTATTAAGGGGATGCTGGAGTGATTCGCACCTTTTGCACTTAAAACTGTCTGTTTCGTGGAAAGATTTGTGTAATACACAAATTAAATGGCACGTGTACAGATGATCGAAAGCAGCTTGCTATTCCGGCTAAATTAAAGAACAATATGACGTCACTGACACTAAGTTTGTAAGTCTAATAAAAAATAATAGTGAGCAACACATACATACAGTACATGTAGTATGTGTGTTGCTCACTATTATTTTTTATTAGACTTACAAACTTAGTTTCAGTGATGCCATATTATTCTTTCATTTGGCCGGAATAGCAAGCTGCTTTCGATCTGTACACGTAAGCCATTTAATTTGTATATTACACAAATGTTTCTGTGAACTGACAGTTTTTAGGTTAGAAAGGTGCAAAAGTGCAAAATCACTCCAGCATCCCCTTAAACATTTTGCTTCGTTCTTTTTGGATATATCTTCCCTTTAGAAATCTGTAACTGTTTAATTTGGTGAAAATCAAATTAATCATTTTGTCCCTGACTTGTGTTCGGTGAGAACAAAATGAAATCATTTTGTACTTCACTTTTGTTTGGTATAATAATTATCGAGTCCAATAACTTAGTTGATAATTTAATTTTGTTTGGAATAACGACGTATCGAGTATTAATACTCGATACGTCGTTATTATGAAATAATTTTGTATTTCACTTTTGTTTGGTATAATAATTATCGAGTCCAATAACTTAGTTGAAATTGATGAAAACAAAAACGAAATCCCAAGTTTGTTTTCCAAACAAAATTAAATTATCAACTAAGTTATTGGACTCGATAATTATTATACCAAACAAAAGTGAAGTACAAAATGATGAAATATAATAATAATAATAATTTATTTCTTCGAAAATTGACTTTATTTCATTATTTTATTCATATTACTATTATTTGGTTTTTCTCACCATGGCTATCACCTTCAACTGCATATCCTTTGACATTTTTTAATTTTTGCGGTAAACGTGATAATTATTATACCAAACAAAAGTGAAATACAAAATGATTTCATAATAACGACGTATCGAGTATTAATACTCGATACGTCGTTATTATGAAATCATTTTCTATTTCACTTTTGTTTGGTATAATAATTATCACGGTTGCCGCAAAAATTAAAAAACGTCGAAGGATATGCAGTTGAAGGTGATAGCCATGGTGAGAAAAACCAAATTAGTATAAGGTGATAGCCATGGTGAGAAAAACCAATTTAGTATTAAACTTACAGAATACTAAAAAACAATTGTCGGAAGGAGCTGCCATGGCAGCTTCGTTCAGGCAACGCACGCTTGATAGAAAGTATATTAATACTCGATACGTCGTTATTATGAAATCATTTTGTATTTCACTTTTGTTTGGTATAATAATTATCGAGTCCAATAACTTAGTTGAAATTGATGAAAATAAAAACGAAATCCCAAGTATGGGTAATTTCTTAAAGTTGTTATCTATTATCAAGTGGCTCTATTTTGTCAGAGAAAATAAAGAGTGCTTTGCCAGTGCGGATTCCAGTTTCAAAATTAAAGTCTGATAAAAACCTCCGACCAGTTGGCAGACAATTGAGAAACAAACCTATATTTCTGCCATCACCAGAACGTTGTTTTACAGCCGGCTTAAAGCGACTTTCGAATGATATGTTGGAGAATCTTACGAATGCGCCAACAAGAGCGAAGAAGAAACGAAAAGTCTCACGAAACTAACAACAAATGTCGTCATGCTCCACGCAGTTCTCTGCAGTAAACTTACAGAATACTAAAAAACAATTGTCGGAAGGAGCTGCCATGGCAGCTTCGTTCAGGCAACGCACGCTTGATAGAAATAGGCGAGAACCAAATTTGACCTACATGATGTACAAAATGAACTCGTTAAAATGATAGATGTTTCGGTAATGTGTAAAGGAAAGTTACGAGATAGGTTCCTAATATAATAGCGAACGGTTGTTTACACTAGTGCGCACTGAGTGCACTAAGGTTTATTTATAGTTAATTCTTATATTTAACTTTGTCCTAAATACATGTTCAAAGAGTATTTAGCCAAAAAATGATTCGTATGGATGCTATACAGATCATTTCACTGGCTAAGAAATGTTTCAAGAGATATTTAAGACAATCTTTAAATATAAGAATTAACTATGAACAAACCTTAGTACACTGTGCGCGCTAGTACAAGCAACCAAAGTCGCTACAAGACAGTAGGTTTTCAACATCCACTTTCACAAATCTTTTATGCAACAGTTACATGCTACACGAATTTATGAATTTTCCACTAAGCAGATTTTACTTCTAGGTTAATAAATTCATGGTGGAACTACAAATAATGCCTATTTAGCAGAAACCCCGCTGTCTCATATTAAGAACCTGTCTCCTGTCTCACGATAAGGGACTCTATTAACCATGTTACTTTCTGAACGTATAATGTATTTGTCTGAATTTAAAAGGAAGACGAGACTTGTAAAATTTAAGTTCTTTAAGTTATGCATTTATGGTTTATTAATCTTATCGCTGTTCAACACACTTCCCCGAAATAAATTACTTTGTAATAAGGTTCGAAGAAAATAATTGTATCTTTTGCATGTATTACTGTATAACATTTAGTATATTTATGTACGTAATAAGCTATTCCGCAGTTACTAAAATTGGCGAAAAAAGATATTTTATAAAAAGCAAGTCAATATAAATATACATGTTTATAATTTTATGTTTATAAATCCATTCATTCACAGTACGAAATGTTTCTTCTAGCAGTTCGTCTTTCAGTTGTTCTTCCCCGAGTTTCACATGGCACAGTACAAAAGCATGCTCCATCACGATTTCCGAAGTCCGATCTACAGCGTGTTTATCGTTATCTGCTATAACTAGATGTACCTGCAATTATCAAAGATTGATAATAGATATAATTGAAAAGAATTTTACTCTAACTTTTCAGTTTGTTTTAATTTCTCGATAGATGAATGTTTATTAAAGTCATCGAAACATCTATTCTATTTAATATTGCGTTCATAGATGCACACTAACTTGATCATCCTTCGCGAAACTTTCGTCGTCCATGACATTGAGAGACGAGTTCGTTAAATATTTGGAATATTCGGACATCACCTCATCGTCGCCCACGATGGCGGTGGTGGCACCTTTATTTTTCGTTATGTGACTAAATATCGATGTGGCGTATTTCTTTATTTCTGTACTTTGCAATGTTCGCTTCGTTCTCTCGTTGCCAGTTTCCATTTTCAAGACTCTCATGCTGCGATCGCCGAGCAGCACGGCGTCTCCGTAATCCACGCTGTTCGCTAATTTCAACTTTACTAATTTCATGGAAGCCTTCGAGTCCTCGGCCGAGCAGTGTCCGGCTTTACTGTCTTGAATGCGTTCCCCGAGGAATTCACGTGCCAAAATCTGCAGTTTCGTTTTTCTATACCTGTGTCAGATAACAAAACGTGAATTGAAATTGTGTTCATTAACATTGATATTTATAACATCTTACAGTACCTATCTCCAGTAAGATTGAATATTACGGAGGTATCGATGATGTAGGGATGCATCATTTTTAACGTGTGCAAATCTGAATTCAAGCTTTGTCCTACGAGAATCGCATCCGCAGGAAGTAACGTTCTCAGTGTCTGTTGAACGTCGTGCAACGTGACGTCGTCCAACATATCCTCAGTAATGCCGCTGTACCGAGTCAGATAATTTGTTATTGCATTCTCCGGTTTCACCAAACTGTCATAAATGACCTGTAATTGAAACAATTTGCACGCTACCGCCTAACGCAAATGCACGCGACTGTACTCACCTTCATGCTCTCATCAACAATACTTATTCTAGTGAGTTCCAAATTGCCGCTTGTTATCAGGCACATTTCACAATCTAAACCGAACATTGGCGATGTTGACGTGGCCTCTCTATAAACGTTTTTTGTTAATACGAACCGTATCTAGAATTATTCAACTCGATTAATTATAGTTATATTGTAATAATATAATTAACTATCATATTGTTACAATATTATGGCAGAGCCTTGCCTTTCTACTAACGGTCCTCTCAGAGGTACAGGATAGTTTTCCTCCACCATTTGCCATAACGACAAAAGCAGTTTCGTTCTAGAAAATTTATCAGTCGATGGTAAATCTCCGTCGGAGCTGTCCTTCGTAGGCAATTTCTCGTCACTATTTATCGAATGCATCGGAAAGACGCTTCTCAGCAATTTTATAACATTTCCGTTTGTTTGCAGAGCAGTTTCTAAGGAGCCATATCCTAAAAACGAACAAGTGCCTTCCATTGTCATTATAATATATATAAATTTGTATTAACATTAGAAATTAATATATTATAGAATTTGATTACTGTATATTTTGTAAACACATATTCCTAATAATCAACTAGAATATTTTATTTCATAGGAAGAGTAAAACTTAAAAATATTCATTATAATAGAAAATATATCAAATATATTTTACTGTTATGTAACGTACGTTTAATTAATTTATCACTTTGAGTTCCTGTTAAAGGAACAGCTGCTAGCTCTTCTGTTATGCTCCATAGACAGCAGGTGTTATTACCTCTAAACGATGCTTTAAGTTATTTACTATGTGTGGGAACATGCTCTCATAAGCCATGTAATGATGTGAAGACAAGCCTTCAAGCACCAGGACTACAGTATGGCTTACCTTCAGAGAAAATTGGTTTATTTCGTTATCACAATTTAAATTATCTTTAGAATGAAATACTGTTTGATGCTACTTTATAGCCAGATATTACTTTGTTATACTTCTCAAGTTGACACCATCTCGCTGCAGGTAAGATAGGGTGAATGGCCGAGCAGTGAATATAACAGAAGATGTTGTACATCACTAAGAAATATCGGTATCCTCTTTCCTACGTTTCGAATATCCAGAGTAGCATCTCGCCAACCGCTTTAAGAGTGAGTCTTGGAATTGCTTTAAGCCTCTTCTTACGTCTCTTGAGTTCTTCCTTCAAGCTTGCATATTGGTTTATATCGCTTAATCTATACACATATAGATTATACATATGTGTATGTAGTATATATAATGTATACATGTATAAAATAATATCACATGTCTCTTTATACATTACACTATGTATAGATCAATAAAGTTCCCTCGGTCTTTAATTATCCTCTAATTCTGTCTCACTAGAAATATTTTTCCCCTTACATGCCTCTGAACATGTATCATCTAAATCTTTCTCACAAGATCATTTACGAGTAGAGCTGTCTTCGAGCAAATTACTATCAGTTGGACTGTGTCCATCAGTGACAATTACCATCTAAAAATAATTTCATAAAGCTAAATTGCAAGAACATTGTTTAAAACTATTTTTAGATCTAGCTAATTGCAAAAACATTGTTTAAAACTGTTCTTAGATCTAAATACAAACCTGCTTTAAAGCCTGCAGTTTTGCTTCCTTATCTTTATCGTTGAGCCTCGCAATTTCTAAAAATGCTGCCTTCTTCTTTTCTAATCCTTGTAATTGTTTTGTCGTAAGCTCCTTCTTTATCACTTTATAAGAATGGTAAACAATTTATAAACTGCAAGAAATAAATACATACATATAAATTTCATTGTCAAATTTGTCTAAAAGTGCATTTGAATATTATCAATTGTATGCCAATATCTTCTAACAGAAGTACTTAACGTGTGTAATACTTAAGCCCAATGTTTAATGAATAGTATTAAAATTTTAAATAATTCTTTAGTGATATTTTTTCAATCAAATTACTGTACATTTTTTAACTTTGAAGAAACTTCACAATTGAAACTTACAAATAGTTTTACTAAAATTTTGTCTCGAGTAATGTTAATTTGTAGCAAAGACATTTAAGTTTATAAATTATGTTGGAATGTAACATTATCTGTTTTTCAATAATCATTTAATTACTATTTATTACTAAATAGATCTACTTATATAAATTTTTTTATTCTTTTTTAAAAAATTGTATAATAATATGTAAATTCAGATAATATTAATACATATTAAAACAAATTGTAGAAATTTACAATTAGATTTCAACATAAATCTGGCTTTATATTATTATACATACATCTTATATATTTTCGAAATCACTTTAATAGACTTATAACATTGTCTGTTTAGAAAGTTCAGCATTATTCTAATTTATCTATA
>NW_011966265.1:7572-12792 GCF_000949405.1 Vollenhovia emeryi | reverse complement strand
AAAAAATTCAATTTGTTAAACTAACTGTTAAATTGTGTTAAATTACATAGTCATTAAAAGTATATTTAGGTTATTGAGGTTTAGCCATGATCCAGACAACTCGCTCTCGCATCGTATCGGCTCGCCTTTTATACTAATATGGGACGATTTTTACTTACGAGAAAGACTAACGCGCGGTCGCCACGTCGTGGTAGTATGTGGTACTAGTGCTATCTATTCAGGAGGGAATCAGGCGTACCGGATCAGGCACATGTCTATATTCCGCGTATATCCCATGCACATACGAGAAATAACGTACTACTAAGATATTATACGAATGTTCTCAGTTTATCCTGTATTATCCCAGAACATTCAGTATGAGTACAGAATATTCGAATGATATCATGTGCTGTGTGGGAAACAGGGTGTCCTTTTAATCTTAACTGACAAATATTTCGAAAATATGCAATTTCTCAAAAAATTTAAAATACAAGTTGTACAGTCTAGAAGGGGACATAAGATGGTGTCATTAATTTGACCTTGAATAATTGCTTGAAAGTTACGTAAAGGTCACCTTTAATTTTTTCAATGGAACTCCCTATTGTTTATTATACCATCTCATTCTACTAATTAATATGAACAACTTTTGTCCGTGTTACAATACAAAACAAATTTCAATAATTGGAACACTTTTGCAACAGCATATTCCTGAGATTAAATCATGTAAAAAAGTCCTGTACTACTTTTCCTTCCAACAGTTATCGAGATATTATAAGCTAAATATTGAAAAAGTTATAAATTTTCTCTTGAATATCTCACAAAGTAAAAAAATGTTTGAAATAAAAGTTGTTCATATTAATTAATGGAATAAGGTAGCATTATAAACAATAAAGGTTTCCATTTAACATTTCGAAGTTATCCCCCGTCCCACCTTCAGGGCGGGGGGGAGGGGCGGAAGGCGACTAACTTTTGCGAAATGAAATTGCCTCTTCGAAAATATTGAGGGTTTATTTGGAATATTGTTTCGTACAATGCTTATTTTTTCAGATAATTTGCAGCCTCAAGTTAAAAACTCACCCTGTATGTACAAGTATATTATATTGCAAGAAGGAAGTGTCACAGAACCAAAGAATCACCGCTAGTCCGCCCGATCATCAAGGTTAAATAACATTGAGTGGGGTTAAAACTTGGATGGGTGGTAACCGCGACTTTATAGTTCTTCACAAACGGCCGCAAAAATGTTGTTAGCTCCTACGATCTTTAATCCGGAATTTGTTCATAAATTATTTTCTTTATTATTAATATAGATATACACAAAGTATTATTGGGCCAATATTGTTGCTTCAACAAATTTGCTATAAATAAGAGATTTGTTAATAAATAAGAGGAGGCGTCCATCTTACAATGTTGGGAACCAATTCGTACGCAATCTATAATATTGCATTTACATTATTTCCCAATATTGCACCAATACTTTGTGCTACTAGGGTTTGTATGTATGTTGTGTACGTATGCAATGATATTTTCCGTCGAGGCGATATAAAGGGTGTTTCATTTCGAGGTATAGAACTTTGAATTTAAATAAAACACAGAAAAACAATTTAATGGCCACAAATATGACTTTATTTGAAAGATAATTTTATGCCATTAATGTTTGAATATGATTTCGGACATGTGACCGCCGCGGCTGGCGCGTACATGGCGTAATCTGGAGGTCCAATTTTCGATCACTCTTCACATTTCTGGTCGTATTTCGGCTATAACGCGTCGAATGTTGGCTTCCAAGTGTTCTCTGGCTTATCAGCGTAGACAAGTGACTTCACATACCCGTCTTACTTCCAATCCTAAAAGTTCAGAGATGGCCGATTACTACGACCTGAGCTTGCGACTGGGCTTGATATTCGTCGCGTTTGATTATTGAGGCTGATGCCTTCAAGAATGGAACAAGTAACTTGTTCAGCTTTGGGGGCCTAAGATGACCAAGTTATCTTTTGCCACGTATTATTTTAAGACCTGATAATGAGCCCGACGCTCTTCTTCGAGCCCCGAGCAGACAATGAGTCTGTTCTTTATAGCTGAACTGGCTGCACTAGTTCAGAGTTTATCTTTTTCTCTCCACATTAGAAGAAGAAAAATGAACTCTGAAGTTAAACTCTGAAGACAACCACCAAGGGAAGGCGACTGAAGACAAGCGGAGACAGCGGAGACAAGTGAAGACAAGAGAGCGGGCTCGCAACGACCCGGTTTATATACTTCTTTTGGGAGTGGATCTTGGTCATGGAATGTGGAACGATATTTGGGATTGCAGACCTTCATTGGTGGACTAGTTGAGGGTGTCATGAAGTTGTGTCTTTCTATTGGCAACGCGACCATTAAGTCGTCGTCGCCTTTTCGTCGCGTTCGTTATTTGTTTATGGGCATCATTTCCTTCAGCGACTTTCGAAAAACCCCGAGTTTCACTCTTGGGTGTTAGACTTTGGTCAACATATGGTTCTTAGAACCCCTTTTTTTTGTCTCGGAACGCACTTATGTATAATAAGGGCGGTCCGAGGTCTGCGGCCCGGCGACGTTATTGTCAAAATTACGGGCCGATGTTTATGAAAAGCACTTTCGGCGAACGTGCTAGGACTAACATATTGCGGAAGTTTGTATTTCGAAATTGCCATCTGAAAGGCCTGATCCCACCCTATTTATTATTTCTCCCCTTTTTTCTACCATTTCATTGACTATCGACTAGCAACAATCTAAGCACTTTATGTTTCTGTAAGTATTTTCTGTAAGTATTTAAGTTTTTGTAAAGTAAAACTTTGACAAACAATTTTTTGTGGGGAAGGGACTCGTGCGTTTGCTAGTCGATATCCGTTGATTTCTAAGTTTATATTTCTCAAGGAAAAAATATTCCTTATGGTTTCCCAAAAGAGAGAAATCGTGAAGTCTACGGGACGTAACAGGTTAATAAAGTTGGAGCATCATTGAATTAAGTGTATCGACTTAAAAAGAGACTATGTCGAAAAATAAAAGTGAGTTAGACAAAAAAATTGTTTCTATGTTAGGCTCAAAACTTTTCGACCAACTCTCGTATAGCCAATGAATTGTGCTAGTAAGGATAAGATGATAAACCAATACTAATAACAGAACCGTATTAGCATCTTAAAACAGTGCCGAAGATAGTCTTGAAATAAGAACGGATTATAAATACCGACCATAAATGAAAGCAGCGAAATGGTTTGCAAAAGGTGGTACTCGATAATGGAACGGGGTAGAAGGAGGAGTCACATTCGAGACATAAGCCTCGTACGCGTGATAAAAGCTGCTCTAAATAAAGCGGCGATCGCATGTATACGGTCGACATGTAGAATTTGGGAGGTGGGGCTGCAACGTCGTCGCGACGACACAACGACGACGACGACGTCGAACATATTCTATCAGTCTGATAGCTCTCGGCGGGATACTCGAGGGCGGAAGGTTAGGGTGGGCGGTTTGATATCTAATATTGGCCGCGCGCCTTTATGTCCTCGGTATCGTTTTATGTTGCTCGGGTAATCTTCGCCTCCCTTGGCATCACGGCTAAACTTTCCGCACGTAAGTACCGTGCGCCGCGCGATAAATAAAAAGGATAGAGAGAGAGGGGGGGAGAGAGAGAAAGAGAGGGAGAGGGAGAGGGAGGGGGAGGGGGAGGGAGGGGGAGGGAGAGAGAGAGAGAGACAGCGTTACGGATAGACTATCTCTGTCTTTCAGATATTGTCTTCAACTTCAACTTGCCCGTATAAAGACCCACTCTATATGTATAAATCTATGCTGCAACATTTATCTATATATCTTTATCTGTACAAAGAGTGAGACCGGTATTTATAGTCAGATCTTATATTCAAGACCGTCTTGAATTTAACTAAAGATGCTGTATGTAACATTTCATTGGCTACGGAGTATCTAAAGATAATTTTAAAACAAAAAATAGTCTGGGGGGGGACAGATCAGGTGAGTACGCAGGGTGGTTGATGCTCACAACTTGCCTTTTCGTCAAAAACTCCTGTACAACAATGGACTTGTGAGCCGGTGCATTGTCGTTCAACAGTCACCACTCTCCGCTTTCCAACACTTTTGGCCTCACACGCCGCATTCGTTTTAAAAGTCGTTCCAAAACTCACCCCAATAAACACAAGTACGTCCTATGTACGTACAATGAACATCCATGCCGGATATTGTGTACATACATCGAACGTCCATATCAGTTGCAGCTGACGTACAAAGAACGTCCATTGTACATCCATTTGCAACTCCAATAGACATCCATAAGTTGTCCATTAATGAACATTTATGGATGAATTATGGATGAATTATGGATCGTAAATGAATAAACTATGAATCTAATGGATGAACTTTGGACTTTTTATGGACAAAATTGAAATCTCTACTGGATACATTCCCAGGCAGAAATTTTAGTAGGGTGAAAATTCAATTTTTTAAACTAATTTTTAAATTGTGTTAAATTACATAGTCATCAAAAGTATATTCAGGTTATTGAAGTTTATCCATGATCCAGACAACTCGCTGTCGCATCATATCGGCTCGCCTCTTATACTAATACGGGATGATTTTTACTTACGAGAAAGACTAACGCGCGGTCGCCACGCCGCGGCAGTGAGTGGTACTAGTGCTATATATTTAGGTTAACGTTTATCAAATTCTATGAGGGAATCAGGCGTACCGGATTAGGCACATTTCAGGGATTCCTTATTAGGGCATTCCTTCCCACATAGCACAAGACGTCCATCGGACATCTGAATTATGTCCGTTTTATGTCGGTACGTCCGTGGACATGTTATGAACGTCCTAACGACGTCCATTTGTGGATATTCATGGGACGTTCATCAAAGGACGTCCTTAAGATGTCTAAAACATATCCATTTTATATCTGACTTCTATGGGCGAATTATGGATGTCCAATGTACGTCCTATTTGGGACATCCGTCGGATGTTCGCTACAGGATATTCAATGGATCCAAATCACATCCGTTTTACGTTAATATACATCTGCGATATTTGGTAGATCGACACACAAATTGAATGTGTGAAATCGTAATTTTTGTTGGTGCGTTCCGTTATTCACTGTGAGTACTGACGCTATGACGTCACAGAAGTGTCCTTCCGTTTTAGTTTCGTGCGCTTTCAAACTGCTACAAGGTTTTAACACGGAAACGGAACGCATCACAGTATGCTTCCAGCAGTTTCTATTTGTGT
>NW_011966265.1:0-6542 GCF_000949405.1 Vollenhovia emeryi | reverse complement strand
AGTCCGACACGGATGTCCGTGGGATATCCTTATTTGTCTACCGGATGTCCATAAGACGTCTTATGGACGTAAATAGGCCGGACATTTGGACATAATATGGACGTCCCATGGACAGTCAACGGACGAATACGGACATCCCACGGATATCCATGTCGGACCAATCGGACGTCCTTCGGATGTTCAATGGACGTCCCTGTGCTATGTGGGTATGCCTTTATTTATATGTTGAGACGTTATATCTATTCACGGATCGTACCAATATAATATAGTATAACAAATTATAACAATTATAATTACTAATACTTATTATATTCATTATAATTACCATTATATATTATATTGACAATTATCATTTTTCTAATGTTATTTTATTTCATATTGCAAGACTTTAAGCAGATAGCACGTATAAAAAGTTATTTTTGCAAAGGCTGTAGTACTTATATATACAAGTGACAGTTAAAATAGTGCTTACCTGTTGTAACGATAACGTCGTGCGGCTCATAAGGAATTCTTCTTATAATAATTTTGATGTCGTTTTCAATATCCGACCAATAAAGGTGGTTTATATTTTAAATAAATTAATACATTTCATGAATATATTTCAGATAAATGAAACCATTAAAAATGAGTAACATTCAGTATACCTACCCTGATGGAAAAATTTTGCTGAAAACGTAAGAAATTTGCTGAAATTTGGTTGAAAATCTCTTGCAATTGACCCAATTTCATTATCATTTCAGCAATTTTTGTTAAAAAATTTATTTTCAGTGAAATTCTGCAAATTTCATAATATACAACATTTATCAAATTTTTTCACTAATTTTTAGTAATATTAATTACCTTTCATCTAATTTCACAGTATTTCATTGAATTTCATAACGAAACTTATGATATACATAAAATGGTTTCAACAAGTTTCCAATAACTTTCATTTCACTTTTCATCAATTTCATTACATTTTCAGCAAAATTTTTCCATCGGGGTATCCCTGATAATATAAAAATAAATCATAAGTTTCGTTATGAAATTCAATGAAATACTGTGAAATTAGATGAAAGTAGTTAATATTACTAAAAATTAGTGAAAAAAATTTGAAATGTTGTATATTATGAAATTTGCAGAATTTCACTGAAAATAAATTTTTTAATGAAAAATTGCTGAAATTATAATGAAATTGGGTCAATTGCAAGAGATTTTCAACCAAATTTCAGCAAATTTCATTACGTTTTCAGCAAAATTTTTTCATCAGGGTATTTATTAATAAACATCCTTTTCACGTCCTGAAAACGTCCAGTTTTGGTCCGGTGGGGCCTTAAATTAGACGTTTTTAGGACATCCATAAAAGTAACATTGGACGTTTTTAAAACGTCCTAAAGATGTTCATGGATCTAAAATGGACGTCTTAAATACGTACGTAACGTCCAATATGTACATTTTTAATACGTCTTTAAAACTTTGTGCTGTCTGGGTTACTTCCTCCCTATCAGACCCTGACGTCATACACAAGGCATGCATGATTTCATTTCTACTCGAGGGAGTATATATCCATAAATTAGTTATATAAAGGGAATCTTAAATGGATATACACTGGACGTCCGTTTATGCACATCCAATGTATATCTTTGTATGTATGTACAATGGACGATCTTATTATGTCCATGGACGCATGGTAGTAAAATGAACGTAAAACGGACGTCCATAAGATGTACGGTGCTATTTGGGACCTGATCTGTCCCCCTCAGACTATTTTTTGTTTTCCAAGCTAAAATTGAAGATGAAGAGACACCGATATGAGTCCGTAGAGGCGATTGAAAAGGCGGTGACAAAGAAACTGAACAGTATTCCAGTGGAGGCGTTCCAGAAGGCGATGATGAACCTGAAGACTCGTTCTAAGCGTTGTATCGAATTGGCGGGAGACTATGTAGAAGCTTGATATAAAGAGGAGTCAATACATAGCGTTGTTTGATCTGTGTGCGACCAGTCCTGGAACTTTTTGAATACGCTGTGTAGTTACTGTCAAACCGCGTCATTGACGCCATTTTCTTGTTTTGACACCGGATAAAGATTTTCAACTCACAATACAAGTTTCATACAACAGCATAGTTTTTAATAGCGTTGAACATGTCGAATTTTGTGCCTGAAAACTACGATTTGCGGACAGCATTGATTTTCTGTTACCATTTGAAGAAAATTGCCGCAGAATCGCATAGAATGCTTGTCGAAGCTTACGGTGAGCATGCTCTTGGTAAATCACAGTGATTTGAGTGGTTTAAAAAATTCAAAAGTGGCGATTTTGACGTGAGAAACGAAGAACGTGAAAAACCACCGAAAAAGTTTGAAGATAGCGAATTGCAAGCATTGTTGGATGAGAATGACGCTCAAACGCAACAACAACTCGCGGATCAATTAAATGTGACACGAGAAGCTGTCTCCATACGTTTGAAAGCCATGGGAAAGATCCAGAAGATGGAAAAATGGGTTCCACATGAACTGAATGAAAGACAGCAGAAAAACCGAAAAACCACTTGTAAAATGCAGCTTACCAGGTACAAAAGAAAGCCATTTCTCCATCGAATTGTGACTGGCGATGAAAAGTGGATGTATTTCGAGAATCTTAAACGTAAAAAATTATGGGTAACTCCAGGCGAACCATCGACATCGACTGCAAGGCCAAATCGCTATGGACGTAAGACAATGCTCTGTATTTGGTGGGATCAGACGGGTGTGATCTGTTATGAGCTGCTAAAACCTGGCGAAACCATTAATACTGAACGCTACCGACAACAAATGATCGATTTGAATCAAGCTTTGTGTGAAAAACAACCAGAATATCAAAAAAGGCAACACAAAGTGATTTTGCTTCATGATCATGCACCATCACACACAGCAAAATCGGTCAAGGAAACGATTGAGGCGTTTAGTTGGGAAATACTTTCGCATGCGGCTTACTCACCAGACACGGCTCCGTCCGATTACTACTTATTTGCATCGATAGGACACGCACTTGCTGAGCAGCGCTTCACTTCTTACGAAAATGTACGAAAATTGCTCGATGACTGGTTTGCCTCAAAAGAGCAACAATTTTGTTGGCGTGGCATCCACAAATTGTCAGAAAGATGGGAAAAATGTATAGCTAGCGATGGGCAATACTTCGAATAAAATATTTTTTATCATTCACATACAATAAACGTGTTTTCTATACAAAACATATTTACATACCTGGTATGTATTATGTTCTAAAAAAGGGGTAAAGAACAAAAGCTTGTCGACTCAGAACGACGTTGTTTCTCCTCAATTATTTGGAAGAATTGATTAACGAACTCGAACGACTTCGGGAAATCTTCGAGCCGGACAGCCGCGAGAGAGTGTGTATGCCGGGCTCTAAATCAAATGGGTGAATCGTGAGGGATTACGCGCGCGAAACGTCCCGGCCTAGAAGACGTCTCGCGAGTGTTTCCCGCGCGAGCGCACAGTTTTAGGGCTACCTGAAAGAGACGACGGGCTATTTAACATTCCGCCTCATTTCCCACCGTTTCTCCCGCCTCCCCCGTTGCCGTCCCCGTCCCCATCGTCGTTCCGAGGAAACGTTCGCGCTCGATGCGAAAATTGCCTCGGCAAGAATTATTGACTATAAATTACTCGTCTCGCTACCCCTTAGCCTCATCGTTCCGGCCGCTCCCCGCCGTTACTCATGCAAATGACGGCGGAGCCCGCGGGCTACGAACGCCCCGCACCGGCACTCGCCACTTACTCACCGTTACACGGGGATCTCAGGCGAACGAGTAGCGAAGAAAGGCGTCTGGGTGCCGATACTGGAGCGGCTGGGGAGGCAGAGGTGAGGCGCGAATTGCCGCGAATTTACATTTTATTGCGCGCGCTTGAGACAGACTGCCGGGCTTCTTCGCGCTCGGATCTTTATTCGTTTCCTATTTACCGGCGTTGCCCGACGTCGTCCGACACGACTCGCGTGCTCGCCGGGCCGTATTGTCATTCGTGCCGCACGAGAACGGCCCTCAATCTTCGGGACGTCGATTGGGCCATAACGATCGGGAAGAACGATCGCTCTGAACAACTGAGCGGCCTTCCGACATTTCCTCCCCTGAGATATCCATAATAATACATATATCCGTGCATTTTCATGCCGGAAATCCATTTTTTCCCAGCAGGAATAAGATTACAACGGTGGTCGCGCTCGTAGACGCCTCGCTCGAGATACGCGACGTGGATAAATAGCCGGGACAAATAAATTTCGATCTATTGTTCCGTTCGCGGCGAGAAAAGTCGCGTCGCGTCAGCGACGGGTCGGCGGCTATGCGGTATACCCCGAAGCTAAATTGAATTTTTTTCAATTCATTCCACTTCGCGCGCGGCCGAGATGCCGGTGTAGTCAATGGGTGGTCTGCGTGCGACAGCCCTCACCTATTCGCGGTAGATTCTCATTATTTTTAAATTGGAAATGAGAAGTGCGCGCGAGAGCGTGGTCGAGAGCACCTCTGCCGACGGGCGCGCCGGGTTATGTCGCACCGCGTCGCAACGCGTCGCGCCGGTGCATTATTCCGCGCCGATGCCTATAACCGGCGAAGGTAAAGACGTAAAAATTAATTTAATTACGGGTCGGGTGTCGATAGCAGTCACCGTTCCTTCCAGTTAAAGAGCGACGGACAAAAAGAACGAGCTTCCTCCAAGAGCTTTGACCTACGTTTTTCCCTTAAAATTCATAGAAGAAAGCGCGTCGTTCGTCGGTACGATCTTTTCATTTACCGCGCTAAACATCTCGATCGCTAAGGCAATGAAGAGAATACATAAGGAAAATATAATTGGAAGGTTACTGCTTGAACGATCATTTAATCTAATTGACAAAATGTATAGTTTTATAATCTTAATTTGTGTTCGAGATAATAAAAAAGCTACTTCGGAAATAAAATTTCCGGTTTACTCTAGAGCTAGAGACGATTAACCCTCAATGCAATGTGACGTATGTCTGAGCGCGCAAATTTCGGGCATCTTGATTTGTCAACTAGTAAGAATATTCTTAAATTCTTGATTTGTCAATTTTGAACTTAATGTATAATTTAATTTATTCAACATAATTAATAATAACTTTGTCAACATTTAATTTACGCTCTCGATAATTGTTTGCAGAGGAAAAATTGGTACAGGACTTCTTTATTTTTCGTCTCAAGAAAAAATATGCTGTTATATGCATACTATACCTAAAAAAATAACCTTTTTTAAAAAGATAATAAAAGCTCCAAGTACCATATAAGCACCATTCAATCAAGAGATATATTTAATTATTTGGATATATTTTGTTAGAAAAACATTTCTATCTTTTCTACAAAAGTAATAATATCAACAAATTGCGCCAACTGAAATGGATATTTATACAAACTGGATACTTAATTATTTTTTATTTTAAAATGTTATATCCAAAAATCGAACATAAGATTTTACCAGAAGAAATAAAGAAGATAATATTAATGAGACAAATTTTTAATACTTATTCAATAAAAATATAATACAAAGTTAATCCAAATCAATCTTTTATTAAACAATAACCTTTTCTAATTTAATTGTTGGATACATATCAGTCCTGATTCACGTTATTATTATTTATTTAAAACACATTTACTTCTGTAATATTTTTTTACTAACAAACATAGATGAAAGTCCCCTATTATGACATAGGCCCTTAATACGAGATAGAAGCGTTTCTGTTAAATTAACAAGCATCATCTATTAGTTCCACCGTGAATTTCTTGCTCTTGAAATAAAATCTGTTTAGTGGAAAATTCAGATGTTAGATCGTGTAATTGTCGCGAAAAAAGATTTGTGGACGTTGAAAACCTACTATCTCATATTAGAATCTTATCTCATAATAGAGGACTTTCCTCTAATAAAACAATTTTTTTATTTTAAAGTTGTGAAACTATATAATTATGGTGTTCTTGTCGTCGTGGCAGGTCGGATCAGGAAAAAAATCGAGAATTTACATAAGTAACTTTATTGCATACGCCCGCTATATCTCGCATTCACTCGTGTCGCTCGCCTCATGCTCTCGCAACGACTGCCCTCTCCCTCCAACCCCGCGTCGTCGTTCGCCTATCCGCCCCGCTATTCTCTTTTCTCAATTTTCATCCTGCTATCTCCCGCGAGGTTCCCAGGTAGAACATAAAACTCATAATGACATCATTATGACATCACTTAAAAGTCATTTTGGAAAAATCATAATGATCTCATTTGATACATTTTTGGCTATGTTTTGGTGACTTATTTATGATATCATAGTGACTTTAATATGACCTCCAAAAAGAAGAATATTATCTCAAATTGATTGATATACGAAATTTATTTGCATTATACATATTATATTATTAGCGAGTATACATATTATTATTATAAATAACTAATAACAAACATTATTGCACACAAAATGTAGTACTTTAAGAGATCATGTGTTAATAATGTAAAAATTAAAATAAAATATTTATTTTTAATGGGAAAGCAACTTTAAAAAACTGCGCGTGCATAACAGAAAATGA